>NC_082638.1:19245000-19305000 GCF_002263795.3 Bos taurus
CAGCACACACATACACACAGACACACACAAAACTGTTGCACTGTTTCCAGGGCACAGGATTGAGAACAGCACACACACAGATTCACACACACACATACACAAATACATAAACTGGTTGTGCACTCTCCAAGTCACAGGGTTCAGATCAGCTCTAACACACACACACAAACCGATTGCACTGTCACCAGGGTTCATGGCTGAGAACAGAACACATACACACACAGAGACATAAACCGGTTTCACAGTCGCCAGAGGACAAGCCTGAGAACAACACAGACACACACACGCACACACACAAATTAGTTGCACAGTCGCCAGGGCACAGGACTGAGAACAGCACACAAACACACACAGGGACACACAAACGGGTTGCACAGTTGCCAGGACACAGGTCTGAGAATGAAACACACACACACACATACACACACATAAACACTAACCGGTTTCACAGTCGACAGGAAACAGGGTTCAGAATGGCACACATACACACACACACACACACGCACAAAACTGTTGCACTGTTTCCAGGGTACAGGATTCAGAACAGCACACACAGAGATTCACACACACACATACACAAACACATAAACCGGTTGCGCTCTAGCCAAGGCACAGGGCTAAGAACAGCTCTAACACACACACACACACACACACACACACACACACACATACCGGTTGAACAGTCTCCAGGGCACAGGGCTGAGAATTCAAACTTACACTCGACAAAAACAAACCTCTTGCACAGTTGCCAGGGCACAGGGCTGAGAACGGCACCCACTCACATACACAGACAAACCGGTTGCACAGTCAACAGGGCACAGGGATGAGAAGAGCACACACACACACAGACACACCAGTTACACAGTCACTACGGCACAGGGCTGAGACTGGCACACACACACACACACACACACACACACACACACACACACAAACCGGTTTCTCAGTCGCCAGGGCACAGGGCTGAGAACAGCATATACACACACAGACAGATGCACACACAGACACATACACACAAACTGCTTGCACAGTCGCCAGGGCACAAGGCTGTGAATGGCACACACAAACACACACACACACACAAACCGGTATCACAGTTGCCCGGGCACAGGGCTGAGAACAGCACATACACACACTGACACACACGCATACACACACAGAAACATACACAAACAAACGGCTAGCACAGTCGTCAGGGCACAGGGCTGTGAATGGCACACACAAATACACACACACACACACGAACAAACCATTGCACAGTCGCCAAGGCACAGGGCTGAGATAGGCACACACACACACACACACACACACACATACACATAAACCTGTTGCACAGTAGCTAAGGCACAGGGCAAAGAACAGCTCAAACATACACACACACACTCACCACAAACCAGATTATTTGTAGACAGTGCACAGGACTGAGAACAGCACACACACACACACACACACACACACACACACACACACCCACCAACCGGTTGCACAGTCTCTAGGAAACAGGGCTGAAAAGAGCACACACTTACACACACTCACACACACAAACGGTTACACAGTCGACAGGACACAGAGATGAGAATCGCGTGCACACACACACAAACACACAAACCAGTTGCACAGTCGGAAGGGCACATGGCTTAAATCAGTACACACACAGAGGCACACACACCGGTTCCCCAGTTGCCAGGGCACAAGGCTCAGGATGGCACACACATCTACACACACATATACACAAACTGGTTGAACAATCGCCAGGGCAAAGGGTTGAGAACAGCGCACACACACACACACACACACACACACACACACACACACACACCGGTTTCTCAGTCGCCAGGGCACAGGGCTGAGAACAGCATATACACACACAGACAGATGCACACACAGACACATACACACACAGACACATACACACAAACTGCTTGCACAGTCGCCAGGGCACAAGCCTGTGAATGGCACACACACACACACACATACAAACCGGTTTCACAGTTGCCAGGGCACAGGGCTGAGAACAGCACATAAACACACACACACACACACGCATACACACACAGAAACATACACAAACAAACTGCTTGCACAGTCGTCAGGGCACAGGGCGGTGAATGGCACACACATATACACACACACACACACACGAACAAACCATTGCACAGTCGCCAGGGCACAGGCCTGAGATAGGCACACACACAGACAAACACACACACATACACATAAACCTGTTGCACAGTAGCCAAGGCACAGGGCTCAGAACAGCTCAAACACAAACACACACACACACCACAAACCAGATTCTTTGTAGCCAGGTCACAGGGCTGAGAACAGCACACACACACACACACACACACACACACACACTCACACACACACACCAACCGGTTGCAGTCTCTAGGAAACAGGGCTGAAAAGAGCACACACTTACACACACACACACACACACACAGCAGTTTCACAGTCGCCAGGGCACAGGGCTGAGAAGAACACATACATACACACATACACACACAAACAGCTTGCACAGTCGTCAGGGCTCAGGGCTGTGAATGGCACACACATACACTGACACACAGAGTCACACAAACAAACCATTGCACAGTCACCAGGGCACAGGGCTGAGAATTCAAACTTACACACACACACACAAACCTGATGCACAGTCGCCAGGGCACAGGGCTGAGAACAGCACACACACACACACACACACATACACAGAAAAACCGCTTGCACAGTCACTAGGGCACAGGGCTGACAACGGCGCACACACACACACACACACACACACAAATAAAGACACACAATCCGGTTTCACAGTCGCCAGAGCACAGGGCTGAGAACAGCACACATACACACACACAAACACAAACTGGTTGTGCAGTCATCAGTACACATTGCTGAGAAAGGCACACACACACACACACACTAACACACATACACCTAAATCTGTTGCACATTCGCCAGGGCACAGGACCGTGAACAGCAGACACAGAAACACACACACACACAAACAGGTTGCACAGTCGCTAGGGCACAGGGCTGAGAACAGAACACACACACACACAAACCAATTTCCCAGTCACAAGAGCACGGGGCAGAGAACAGCACACACACACACACACACATACACACTAAACGGTTGCAAAGTTGCCAGGGCACAGGTCTGAGAATGGCACACACACACACAAACACACACACACACATACACATAAACCTGTTGCACAGTAGCCAAGGCACAGGGCAAAGAACAGCTCAAACACACACACACACACAAACCGGTTTCACAGTCACCAGGCACAGGGCTGAGAACAGCACACACACACACACACACACACACACACACACACATAAACAAGTTGCAGAATCGCCAGGGTACAGGGCTGAGAACTGAACACACACACAGACACAAACCGGTTTTACAGTCGCCAGAGCACAAGCCTGAGAACAACACAGACACACACACGCACACACACAAATTAGTTGCACAGTTGTCAGGGCATAGGGCTGAGTATGGCACACACACACACACACACACACACACGCACACACATAAACCGGTTTCACAGTCTCCAGGGCACAGGGCTGAGAACAGCACATACCCAAACACAAACATACACACACAAACTGCTTGAACAGTTGCCAGGGAAAAGGGCTGAGAACAGCACACACACACACACACACACACACACAAAACCAATTGCACAATTGCCAGGGCTCGGGTCTGAGAATAGCACACACACACACATATATATATGCACACAAACACACAAAAAATGGCTGCTCAGTCTCCAGGACACAGGGCTGAGAATTCACACACACACCCAAACAAACCTGTTGCACAGTGGCCAGGGCACAGCGCTGAGTATGGCACACACTCACACACAGAGAAACCGGTTGAACCGTTACCAGAGCACAGGGCTGAGAACAGCACACACATACACACACACCGGTTGCACAGTCACCAGGCACAGGGCTAAGAATGGCACACAGTCACACACAAACACACACACAAACCGGTTGCACTGTCACCAGGGCACAGGGCAGAGAACAGCACACACACACAAAAACACAAAAAGACACACATACAAAAAAACGGGTTGCACAGTCGCCAGGGCACACGCCTGAGAACAGCACACACACAGACACACGTACACACTAAAGGGTTGCAAAGTTGCCAGGGCACAGGTCTGAGAATGGCACACACACACACACACACACACACACACACACACACATGCACACACACTTACAGGTTGCAGAGACTCCAGGACACAGTGCTGATAATTCACACACACAAACACACACACACACACAGCGGCTGCACAGTCACCAAGGCAAAGATCTCAAAACAGCTCTAACACACACACACACATATACATAAATCAATTTCACAGTCACCAGAGCAGAAGCCTGAGCACAGCACACACACACACGCACACACACAAACTAGTTTCACAGTCGCCAGGGCACAGGGCTGAAAACAGCACACACACACGCAGACAAACTGGTTGCACAGTCGCCAGAGCACAGGGCTGAGAACAGCACACACACACACACACACACACACACACACACACACACCAGTATCACAGTTGCCAGGGCACAGGGCTGGGAACAGCACACACACACACACACACACACACAAAGGGTTGCATAGTTGTCAGCACACAGGTCTGAGTATGTCACACACAGACATACGCACACACACACAATCCAGTTGCACAGTCTCCAGGGCACAGGGCTGAGAATTCAAACTTACACACATACACACACACACAAACCTGTTGCACAGTTGCCAGGCCACAGGGTTGAGAACAGCACACACTCACACACACATACAAACGGGTTGCACAGTGGCCAGGGCACAGGGTTGAAATCAGCACACAAACACACACACACAAACACCGGTTACACTGTCACTAAGGCACAGGACTGAAAACAGCACCAACACACACACACATATACACTCACACACATACACACACAACCTCTTGCAAAGTCGTCAGTGCCCAGGGCTGAGAACGGAACACACACACACACACACACACACACACACACACACACACACACCAAAAACCGCTTGCAGAGTCACCACGGCACAGGGTTGAGAACGGCATACACACACACACACACACACAAACAGAAACATACGCAAACAATCTGCTTGCACAGTCACCAGGGAAGAGGGCTGTGAATTGCACACACAAATACACACACACACAAATGAACAAACCATTGCACGGTCGCCAGGGCACAGGGCTGAAAATGGCACACACACACACTCACAAACCTGTTGCACTGTCACCAGGACACGGGTCTGAGAACAGCACACACACACACACACACACACACACACACACACACACCAAAAACCGCTTGCAGAGTCACCACGGCACAGGGTTGAGAACGGCATACACACACACACACACACACACACACAGAAACATACGCAAACAATCTGCTTGCACAGTAGCCAGGGAAGAGGGCTGTGAATTGCACACACAAATACACACACACACACACACACACACGACAAACCATTGCACAATCGCCAGGGCACAGGGCTGAGAATGGCACACACACACACACAGACACACACACACACACCAACCGGTTGCACAGTCTCTAGGAAACAGGGCTGAAAAGAGCACACACTTACACACACTCACACACACAAACGGTTACACAGTCGCCAGACACAGACATGAGAATCGCGTGCACACACACACACACAAACCAGTTGCACAGTCGGAAGGGCACATGGCTGAAATCAGCACACACACAGACACACACACACACCGGTTCCCCAGTTGCCAGGGCACAAGGCTAAGGATGGCACACACACCTACACACACATATACACAAACTGGTTGAACAATCGCCAGGGCAAAGGGTTGAGAACAGCACACACACACACACACACAGGCATACAGATACTGCTTGCACAAACGCCAGGGCACAGGGCTGAGAACAGCAACACACACACACACACACACACACATGAACACAAACCAGTATCAGAGTCGCCAGGGCACAGGGCTGATAACAGCACACACACACAGCCACACACACTCAAGCCGGTTTCACAGTTCCCAGACCACAGGGCTGAGATCAGCACTACCCCCCCACACACACACACACACAATCCTGTACACATTCGCCAGCGTACAGGGCTTAGAACAGCACACACACACACACACACACACAAACCGGTTACACAGTCGCCAGGGTGCAGGGCTTAGAACAGCAGGTACACACACACGCACATACACACACAAACCGCTTACACAGTCACCAGGGATAAGTCTGAGAATGGCACACACACACACACGAACACCCGGTTTCACAGTCGCTAGCACAGTGTTGAGAATGGCACACATACACACTCACACACAAACATACACAAACACATAAACCGGTTGCGCACTCACCAAGGCTCAGGGCTCAGAACAGCTCGAACACACACACACACACACACACACACACACAGAAACCTTTGCACAGTCGCCAGGCATAGGACTGAGAACAGCACACACACACACAAACCTGTTGAACAGTCGCCTGGGCACAGGGCAGTGAACAGAACAAACACACACACAACACCCAAACCGGTTGCAGAGTTTCGAGGGCACAGTGCTGAATATAGCACAGAAACAGACACACACTTACACAAACTGGTTTCATAGTCGCCAGCACACGGAGCTGAGAATGGCACACACACACACACACACACACACACACACACACACAAACAAACCATTGCACAGTCGCTAGGGCCCAGGTCTGAGAATGGCACACAAACACACACATACACTCATAAACCGGTTAGAGTGTCGCCAGGCCAAAGGGCTGAGAAGAGCACACATACACACACACATACACACACACACACACACACACCTACACAAAAATCCGCTTGCACAGTCTCCAGGGCACAGGGATGAGAACGGCACACACACACACACACATTCACACACACACATGAACAAACTAGTTGCATTGTTGCCAGGGCACAGGGCTGAAAACGGCACACACACACACACACACAAACATAAACACAAACCGGTTTCACAGTCGACAGGAAACAGGGCTCAGAACAGCACACACATACACACACACACAAAACTGTGGCACAGTTTCCAGGGCACAGGATTGAGAACAGCACACACACAGATTCACACACACACATACACAAATACATAAACTGGTTGTGCACTCCCCAGGTCACAGGGCTCAGATCATTCTAACACACACACACAAACCGATTGCACGGTCACCAGGGTTCATGGCTGAGAACAGAACACATACACACACAGAGACATAAACCGGTTTCACAGTCGCCAGAGGACAAGCCTGAGAACAACACAGACACACACACGCACACACACAAATTAGTTGCACAGTCGCCAGGGCACAGGACTGAGAACAGCACACAAACACACACAGGGACACATAAACGGGTTGCACAGTTGCCAGGACACAGGTCTGAGAATGAAACACACACACACACATACACACACATAAACACTAACCGGTTTCACAGTCGACAGGAAACAGGGCTCAGAATGGCACACATACACACACACACACACACATATGCACAAAAACTGTTGCACTGTTTCCAGGGCACAGGATTGAGAACAGCACACACAGAGATTCACACACACACATACACAAACACATAAACCGGTTGCGCACTAGCCAAGGCACAGGGCTCAGAACAGCTCTAACACACACACACATACACATACCAGTTGAACAGTCTCCAGGGCACAGGGCTGAGAATTCAAACTTACACTCGACAAAAACAAACCTCTTGCACAGTTGCCAGGGCACAGGGCTGAGAACGGCACCCACTCACATACACAGACAAACCTCTTGCACAGTCAACAGGGCACAGGGCTGCGAAGAGCACACACACACACACACACACACACACACACACACCAGTTACACAGTCACTAAGGCACAGGGCTGAAAACAGAACAAAGAACACACACACATATACACTCACACACATGCACCCACAAACCACTTGCACAGTCACCAAGCACAGGGCTGAGACTGGCACACACACACACACACACACACACACACACACACACACACACACCGGTTCTCAGTCGCCAGGGCACAGGGCTGAGAACAGCATATACACACAGACAGATGCACACACAGACACATACACACACACACACACACACACAAACCGGTTGCACAGTTGCCAAGGCACAGGGCTGAGAACAGCACACACACACACACACACACACATACACACACAGAAACATACACAAACAAACTGCTTGCACAGTCGTCAGGGCACAGGGCGGTGAATGGCACACACTTTTACACACACACACACACACGAACAAACCATTGCACAGTCGCCAGGGCACAGGGCTGAGATAGGCACACACACACACAAACACACACACATACACATAAACCTGTTGCACAGTAGCCAAGGCACAGGGCTCAGAACAGCTCAAACACACACACACACACACACCACAAACCAGATTCTTTGTAGCCAGGGCACAGGACTGAGAGCAGCACACACACACACACACACACACACACACACACTCACACACACACACCAACCGGTTGCACAGTCTCTAGGAAACAGGGCTGAAAAGAGCACACACTTACACACACTCACACACACAAACGGTTACACAGTCGCCAGGACACAGAGATGAGAATCGTGTGCACACACACACACACACAAACCAGTTGCACAGTCGGAAGGGCACATGGCTGAAATCAGCACACACACAGACACACACACACACCGGTTCCCCAGTTGCCAGGGCATAAGGCTCAGGATGGCACACACACCTACACACACATATACACAACTGGTTGAACAATCGCCAGGGCAAAGGTTGAGAACAGCACACACACACACACACACACAGGCATACAGATACTGGTTGCACAATCGCCAGGGCACAGGGCTGAGAACAGCAACACACACACACACACACACACACACATGAACACAAACCAGTATCAGAGTCGCCAGGGCACAGGGCTGATAACTGCACACACACACACACACACACACTCAAGCCGGTTTCACAGTTGCCAGACCACAGGCCTGAGGTCAGCACTCCCCCCCCCACACACACACACAAACCTGTACACATTCGCCAGCGTACAGGGCTTAGAACAGCACACACACACACACACACACACACACACACCGGTTGCACAGTCGCCAGGGTGCAGGGCTTAGAACAGCACGTACACACACACGCACATACACACACAAACCGCTTACACAGTCACTAGGGATAAGTCTGAGAATGGCACACACACACACACGAATATCCGGTTTCACAGTCGCTAGCACAGGGCTGAGAATTGCACAAATTCACACTCACACACACACATACACAAACACATAAACCGGTTGCGCACTCACCAAGGCTCAGGGCTCAGAACAGCTCGAACACACACACACACACACACAGAAACCTTTGCACAGTTGCCAGGCATAGGACTGAGAACAGCACACACACACACACACACAAACCTGTTGAACAGTCGCCTGGGCACAGGGCAGTGAACAGAACAAACACACACACAACACCCAAACCGGTTGCAGAGTTTCCAGGGCACAGTGCTGAAAATAGCACAGACACAGACACACACATACACAAACTGGTTTCATAGTCGCCTGGTCACGGGGCTGAAAATGGTACACACACACACACATACACACAAACCTGTTGCACAGTCACCAGGTTACAGGTCTTAGAACAGGACACATACACACAGATACACACACAAACAGGTTGCACAGTCGCCAGGGCAAAGGGATGAGAAAAGCACACACACACACACACACAGAAACATTCACACAAACCGGTTGCACAGTCACCAGGGGACAGGGTTCAGAACAGCTCTAACACACATAACACACACACATGCAAACTGATTGCACAGTCTCCAGGGTACAGCGCTGAGAACAGAACACACATACACACACACACACACACACATAAACCGGTTTCACAGTCGCCAGAGCACAAGCCTGAGGACAACACAGACACACACACGCACAAACACAAATGAGTTGCATGTTCGCCAGCGCACAGGGCTGAGAACAGCACACACACACACACACACACACACACACACACAAAACCATTTGCACAATTGCCAGGGCTCGGGTCTGAGAATAGAACACACACACACACATATATTCACACAAACACACAAAAAATGGTTGCACAGTCTCCAGGACACAGGGCTGAGAATTCACACACACACCCAAACAAACCTGTTTCATAGTTGCCAGGGCACAGCGCTGAGTATGGCACACACTCACACACACACACAAACCGGTTGAACCGTTACCAGAGCACAGGGCTGAGAACAGCACACACATACACACACACCGGTTACACAGTCACCAGGCACAGGGCTAAGAACGGCACACACTCACACACACAAACACACACACAAACCGGTTGCACTGTCACCAGGGCACAGGGCTGAGAACAGCACACACACACACACACACACACACACACAGACATAAACCAGTTGCAGAATCGCCAGGGTACAGGGCTGAGAACTGAACACACACACACACACAAACCGATATTACAGTCGCCAGAGCAAAGCCTGAGAACAACACAGACACACACACGCACACACACAAATTAGTTGCACAGTAGCCAGGGCATAGGGCTGAGTATGGCACACACACACACACACACACACACGCACACACATCAACCGGTTTCACAGTATCCAGGGCACAGGGCTGAGAACACCACATACGCAAACACAAACATACACACACAAACTGCTTGCATAGTTGCCAGGGCAAAGGGCTGAGAATGGCAAACACAAACACACACACACACACACACACACGAACAAACCATTGCACAGTTGCCAGGGCCCAGGGCTGAGAATGGCACACAACAACACACATACACTCATAAACCAGTTGCAGTGTCGCCAGGCCAAAGGGCTGGGAACAGCACACACACACACACACACACACACACACACACACACGAACAAACCATTGCACAGTCGCCAGGGCCCAGGGCTGAGAATGGCACAAAAACACACACATACACTCATAAACCGGTTGCAGTGTCGCCAGGCCAAAGGGCTGAGAAGAGCACACACACACACACACACACACATACACACACACACATGAACAAACTAGTTGCATTGTTGCCAGGGCACAGGGCTGAAAACGGCACACACACACAAACATAAACACAAACCGGTTTCACAGTCGACAGGAAACACGGCTCAGAACAGCACACACATACACACACACACAAAACTGTTGCACAGTTTCCAGGGCACAGGATTGAGAACAGCACACACACAGATTCACAAACACACGTACACAAATACATAAACTGATTGTGCACTCTCCAGGTCACAGGGTTCAGATCATTCTAACACACACACCCAAACCGATTGCACGGTCACCAGGGTTCATGGCTGAGAACAGAACACATACACACAGAGACATAAACCGGTTTCACAGTCGCCAGAGGACAAGCCTGAGAACAACACAGACACACACACTCACACACACAAATTAGTTGCACAGTCGCCAGGGCACAGGACTGAGAACAGCACACCAACACACACAGGGACACACAAACGGGTTGCACAGTTGCCAGGACCCAGGTCTGAGAATGAAACACACACACACACACACATACACACACAAACCGGTTTCACAGTCCCCAGGGCACAGGGCTGAGAACAGCACATACCCAAACACAAACATACACACACAAACTGCTTGCAGAGTTGCCAGGACAAAGGGCTGAGAATGGAACACACACACACACACACACACACACACCGGTTGCACAGTCTCTAGAAAACAGGGCTGAAAAGAGCACACACTTACACACACTCACACACACAAACGGTTACACAGTCGCCAGACACAGACATGAGAATCGCATGCACACACACACACACACAAACCAGTTGCACAGTCGGAAGGGCACATGGCTGAAATCAGCACACACACAGACACACACACACACCGGTTCCCCAGTTGCCAGGGCACAAGGCTAAGGATGGCACACACACCTACACACACATATACACAAACTGGTTGAACAATCGCCAGGGCAAAGGGTTGAGAACAGCACACACACACACACACAGGCATACAGATACTGCTTGCACAAACGCCAGGGCACAGGGCTGAGAACAGCAACACACACACACACACACACACACACACACATGAACACAAACCAGTATCAGAGTCGCCAGGGCACAGGGCTGATAACAGCACACACACACAGCCACACACACTCAAGCCGGTTTCACAGTTCCCAGACCACAGGGCTGAGATAGCACTAACCCCACACACACACACACACACAATCCTGTACACATTCGCCAGCGTACAGGGCTTAGAACAGCACACACACACACACACACACACACAAACCGGTTGCACAGTCGCCAGGGTGCAGGGCTTAGAACAGCAGGTACACACACACGCACATACACACACAAACCGCTTACACAGTCACCAGGGATAAGTCTGAGAATGGCACACACACACACACGAACACCCGGTTTCACAGTCGCTAGCACAGTGTTGAGAATGGCACACATACACACTCACACACAAACATACACAAACACATAAACCGGTTGCGCACTCACCAAGGCTCAGGGCTCAGAACAGCTCAAACACACACACACACACACACACACACACAGAAACCTTTGCACAGTCGCCAGGCATAGGACTGAGAACAGCACACACACACACAAACCTGTTGAACAGTCGCCTGGGCACAGGGCAGTGAACAGAACAAACACACACACAACACCCAAACCGGTTGCAGAGTTTCGAGGGCACAGTGCTGAATATAGCACAGAAACAGACACACACTTACACAAACTGGTTTCATAGTCGCCAGCACACGGAGCTGAGAATGGCACACACACACACACACACACACACACACACACACACACACACAAACAAACCATTGCACAGTCGCTAGGGCCCAGGTCTGAGAATGGCACACAAACACACACATACACTCATAAACCGGTTAGAGTGTCGCCAGGCCAAAGGGCTGAGAACAGCACACATACACACACACATACACACACACACACACACACACCTACACAAAAATCCGCTTGCACAGTCTCCAGGGCACAGGGATGAGAACGGCACACACACACACACACATTCACACACACACATGAACAAACTAGTTGCATTGTTGCCAGGGCACAGGGCTGAAAACGGCACACACACACACACACACAAACATAAACACAAACCGGTTTCACAGTCGACAGGAAACAGGGCTCAGAACAGCACACACATACACACACACACAAAACTGTGGCACAGTTTCCAGGGCACAGGATTGAGAACAGCACACACACAGATTCACACACACACATACACAAATACATAAACTGGTTGTGCACTCCCCAGGTCACAGGGCTCAGATCATTCTAACACACACACACAAACCGATTGCACGGTCACCAGGGTTCATGGCTGAGAACAGAACACATACACACAGAGACATAAACCGGTTTCACAGTCGCCAGAGGACAAGCCTGAGAACAACACAGACACACACACGCACACACACAAATTAGTTGCACAGTCGCCAGGGCACAGGACTGAGAACAGCACACAAACACACACAGGGACACATAAACGGGTTGCACAGTTGCCAGGACACAGGTCTGAGAATGAAACACACACACACACATACACACACATAAACACTAACCGGTTTCACAGTCGACAGGAAACAGGGCTCAGAATGGCACACATACACACACACACACACACATGCACAAAAACTGTTGCACTGTTTCCAGGGCACAGGATTGAGAACAGCACACACAGAGATTCACACACACACATACACAAACACATAAACCGGTTGCGCACTAGCCAAGGCACAGGGCTCAGAACAGCTCTAACACACACACACATACACATACCAGTTGAACAGTCTCCAGGGCACAGGGCTGAGAATTCAAACTTACACTCGACAAAAACAAACCTCTTGCACAGTTGCCAGGGCACAGGGCTGAGAACGGCACCCACTCACATACACAGACAAACCGCTTGCACAGTCAACAGGGCACAGGGCTGCGAAGAGCACACACACACACACACACACACACACACACACACCAGTTACACAGTCACTAAGGCACAGGGCTGAAAACAGAACAAAGAACACACACACATATACACTCACACACATGCACCCACAAACCACTTGCACAGTCACCAAGCACAGGGCTGAGACTGGCACACACACACACACACACACACACACACACACCGGTTCTCAGTCGCCAGGGCACAGGGCTGAGAACAGCATATACACACAGACAGATGCACACACAGACACATACACACACACACACACACACAAACCGGTTGCACAGTTGCCAAGGCACAGGGCTGAGAACAGCACACACACACACACACACACACATACACACACAGAAACATACACAAACAAACTGCTTGCACAGTCGTCAGGGCACAGGGCGGTGAATGGCACACACTTTTACACACACACACACACACGAACAAACCATTGCACAGTCGCCAGGGCACAGGGCTGAGATAGGCACACACACACACAAACACACACACATACACATAAACCTGTTGCACAGTAGCCAAGGCACAGGTATCAGAACAGCTCAAACACACACACACACACACACACACACCACAAACCAGATTCTTTGTAGCCAGGGCACAGGACTGAGAGCAGCACACACACACACACACACACACACACTCACACACACACACCAACCGGTTGCACAGTCTCTAGGAAACAGGGCTGAAAAGAGCACACACTTACACACACTCACACACACAAACGGTTACACAGTCGCCAGGACACAGAGATGAGAATCGTGTGCACACACACACACACACAAACCAGTTGCACAGTCGGAAGGGCACATGGCTGAAATCAGCACACACACAGACACACACACACACCGGTTCCCCAGTTGCCAGGGCATAAGGCTCAGGATGGCACACACACCTACACACACATATACACAACTGGTTGAACAATCGCCAGGGCAAAGGTTGAGAACAGCACACACACACACACACACACACACACAGGCATACAGATACTGGTTGCACAATCGCCAGGGCACAGGGCTGAGAACAGCAACACACACACACACACACACACACACACACACACATGAACACAAACCAGTATCAGAGTCGCCAGGGCACAGGGCTGATAACTGCACACACACACACACACACACACTCAAGCCGGTTTCACAGTTGCCAGACCACAGGCCTGAGGTCAGCACTCCCCCCCCCCACACACACACACAAACCTGTACACATTCGCCAGCGTACAGGGCTTAGAACAGCACACACACACACACACACACACACAAACCGGTTGCACAGTCGCCAGGGTGCAGGGCTTAGAACAGCACGTACACACACACGCACATACACACACAAACCGCTTACACAGTCACTAGGGATAAGTCTGAGAATGGCACACACACACACACGAATATCCGGTTTCACAGTCGCTAGCACAGGGCTGAGAATGGCACACATTCACACTCACACACACACATACACAAACACATAAACCGGTTGCGCACTCACCAAGGCTCAGGGCTCAGAACAGCTCGAACACACACACACACACACACAGAAACCTTTGCACAGTTGCCAGGCATAGGACTGAGAACAGCACACACACACACACACACAAACCTGTTGAACAGTCGCCTGGGCACAGGGCAGTGAACAGAACAAACACACACACAACACCCAAACCGGTTGCAGAGTTTCCAGGGCACAGTGCTGAAAATAGCACAGACACAGACACACACATACACAAACTGGTTTCATAGTCGCCTGGTCACGGGGCTGAAAATGGTACACACACACACACATACACACAAACCTGTTGCACAGTCACCAGGTTACAGGTCTTAGAACAGGACACATACACACAGATACACACACAAACAGGTTGCACAGTCGCCAGGGCAAAGGGATGAGAAAAGCACACACACACACACACACAGAAACATTCACACAAACCGGTTGCACAGTCACCAGGGGACAGGGTTCAGAACAGCTCTAACACACATAACACACACACATGCAAACTGATTGCACAGTCTCCAGGGTACAGCGCTGAGAACAGAACACACATACACACACACACACACACACATAAACCGGTTTCACAGTCGCCAGAGCACAAGCCTGAGGACAACACAGACACACACACGCACAAACACAAATGAGTTGCATGTTCGCCAGCGCACAGGGCTGAGAACAGCACACACACACACACACACACACACACACACACACACACACACAACCATTTGCACAATTGCCAGGGCTCGGGTCTGAGAATAGAACACACACACACACATATATTCACACAAACACACAAAAAATGGTTGCACAGTCTCCAGGACACAGGGCTGAGAATTCACACACACACCCAAACAAACCTGTTTCATAGTTGCCAGGGCACAGCGCTGAGTATGGCACACACTCACACACACACACAAACCGGTTGAACCGTTACCAGAGCACAGGGCTGAGAACAGCACACACATACACACACACCGGTTACACAGTCACCAGGCACAGGGCTAAGAACGGCACACACTCACACACACAAACACACACACAAACCGGTTGCACTGTCACCAGGGCACAGGGCTGAGAACAGCACACACACACACACACACACACACACAGACATAAACCAGTTGCAGAATCGCCAGGGTACAGGGCTGAGAACTGAACACACACACACACACAAACCGATATTACAGTCGCCAGAGCAAAGCCTGAGAACAACACAGACACACACACGCACACACACAAATTAGTTGCACAGTAGCCAGGGCATAGGGCTGAGTATGGCACACACACACACACACACACACACACACACACACGCACACACATCAACCGGTTTCACAGTATCCAGGGCACAGGGCTGAGAACACCACATACGCAAACACAAACATACACACACAAACTGCTTGCATAGTTGCCAGGGCAAAGGGCTGAGAATGGCAAACACAAACACACACACACACACACACACACACGAACAAACCATTGCACAGTTGCCAGGGCCCAGGGCTGAGAATGGCACACAACAACACACATACACTCATAAACCAGTTGCAGTGTCGCCAGGCCAAAGGGCTGGGAACAGCACACACACACACACACACACACACACACACACACACACACACGAACAAACCATTGCACAGTCGCCAGGGCCCAGGGCTGAGAATGGCACAAAAACACACACATACACTCATAAACCGGTTGCAGTGTCGCCAGGCCAAAGGGCTGAGAAGAGCACACACACACACACACACATACACACACACACATGAACAAACTAGTTGCATTGTTGCCAGGGCACAGGGCTGAAAACGGCACACACACACAAACATAAACACAAACCGGTTTCACAGTCGACAGGAAACACGGCTCAGAACAGCACACACATACACACACACACAAAACTGTTGCACAGTTTCCAGGGCACAGGATTGAGAACAGCACACACACAGATTCACAAACACACGTACACAAATACATAAACTGATTGTGCACTCTCCAGGTCACAGGGTTCAGATCATTCTAACACACACACCCAAACCGATTGCACGGTCACCAGGGTTCATGGCTGAGAACAGAACACATACACACAGAGACATAAACCGGTTTCACAGTCGCCAGAGGACAAGCCTGAGAACAACACAGACACACACACTCACACACACAAATTAGTTGCACAGTCGCCAGGGCACAGGACTGAGAACAGCACACCAACACACACAGGGACACACAAACGGGTTGCACAGTTGCCAGGACCCAGGTCTGAGAATGAAACACACACACACACACACATACACACACAAACCGGTTTCACAGTCCCCAGGGCACAGGGCTGAGAACAGCACATACCCAAACACAAACATACACACACAAACTGCTTGCAGAGTTGCCAGGGCAAAGGGCTGAGAATGGAACACACACACACACACACACACACCGGTTGCACAGTCTCTAGAAAACAGGGCTGAAAAGAGCACACACTTACACACACTCACACACACAAACGGTTACACAGTCGCCAGACACAGACATGAGAATCGCATGCACACACACACACACACAAACCAGTTGCACAGTCGGAAGGGCACATGGCTGAAATCAGCACACACACAGACACACACACACACCGGTTCCCCAGTTGCCAGGGCACAAGGCTAAGGATGGCACACACACCTACACACACATATACACAAACTGGTTGAACAATCGCCAGGGCAAAGGGTTGAGAACAGCACACACACACACACACAGGCATACAGATACTGCTTGCACAAACGCCAGGGCACAGGGCTGAGAACAGCAACACACACACACACACACACACACATGAACACAAACCAGTATCAGAGTCGCCAGGGCACAGGGCTGATAACAGCACACACACACAGCCACACACACTCAAGCCGGTTTCACAGTTCCCAGACCACAGGGCTGAGATCAGCACTACCCCCACACACACACACACACACAATCCTGTACACATTCGCCAGCGTACAGGGCTTAGAACAGCACACACACACACACACACACACAAACCGGTTGCACAGTCGCCAGGGTGCAGGGCTTAGAACAGCAGGTACACACACACGCACATACACACACAAACCGCTTACACAGTCACCAGGGATAAGTCTGAGAATGGCACACACACACACACGAACACCCGGTTTCACAGTCGCTAGCACAGTGTTGAGAATGGCACACATACACACTCACACACAAACATACACAAACACATAAACCGGTTGCGCACTCACCAAGGCTCAGGGCTCAGAACAGCTCGAACACACACACACACACACACACACACACAGAAACCTTTGCACAGTCGCCAGGCATAGGACTGAGAACAGCACACACACACACAAACCTGTTGAACAGTCGCCTGGGCACAGGGCAGTGAACAGAACAAACACACACACAACACCCAAACCGGTTGCAGAGTTTCGAGGGCACAGTGCTGAATATAGCACAGAAACAGACACACACTTACACAAACTGGTTTCATAGTCGCCAGCACACGGAGCTGAGAATGGCACACACACACACACACACACACACACACACACACACAAACAAACCATTGCACAGTCGCTAGGGCCCAGGTCTGAGAATGGCACACAAACACACACATACACTCATAAACCGGTTAGAGTGTCGCCAGGCCAAAGGGCTGAGAACAGCACACATACACACACACATACACACACACACACACACACACACTACACAAAAATCCGCTTGCACAGTCTCCAGGGCACAGGGATGAGAACGGCACACACACACACACACATTCACACACACACATGAACAAACTAGTTGCATTGTTGCCAGGGCACAGGGCTGAAAACGGCACACACACACACACACACAAACATAAACACAAACCGGTTTCACAGTCGACAGGAAACAGGGCTCAGAACAGCACACACATACACACACACACAAAACTGTGGCACAGTTTCCAGGGCACAGGATTGAGAACAGCACACACACAGATTCACACACACACATACACAAATACATAAACTGGTTGTGCACTCCCCAGGTCACAGGGCTCAGATCATTCTAACACACACACACAAACCGATTGCACGGTCACCAGGGTTCATGGCTGAGAACAGAACACATACACACACAGAGACATAAACCGGTTTCACAGTCGCCAGAGGACAAGCCTGAGAACAACACAGACACACACACGCACACACACAAATTAGTTGCACAGTCGCCAGGGCACAGGACTGAGAACAGCACACAAACACACACAGGGACACATAAACGGGTTGCACAGTTGCCAGGACACAGGTCTGAGAATGAAACACACACACACACATACACACACATAAACACTAACCGGTTTCACAGTCGACAGGAAACAGGGCTCAGAATGGCACACATACACACACACACACACACATGCACAAAAACTGTTGCACTGTTTCCAGGGCACAGGATTGAGAACAGCACACACAGAGATTCACACACACACATACACAAACACATAAACCGGTTGCGCACTAGCCAAGGCACAGGGCTCAGAACAGCTCTAACACACACACACATACACATACCAGTTGAACAGTCTCCAGGGCACAGGGCTGAGAATTCAAACTTACACTCGACAAAAACAAACCTCTTGCACAGTTGCCAGGGCACAGGGCTGAGAACGGCACCCACTCACATACACAGACAAACCGCTTGCACAGTCAACAGGGCACAGGGCTGCGAAGAGCACACACACACACACACACACACACACCAGTTACACAGTCACTAAGGCACAGGGCTGAAAACAGAACGAAGAACACACACACATATACACTCACACACATGCACCCACAAACCACTTGCACAGTCACCAAGCACAGGGCTGAGACTGGCACACACACACACACACACACACACACACACACACACACACACACACCGGTTCTCAGTCGCCAGGGCACAGGGCTGAGAACAGCATATACACACAGACAGATGCACACACAGACACATACACACACACACACACACACACACAAACCGGTTGCACAGTTGCCAAGGCACAGGGCTGAGAACAGCACACACACACACACACACACACATACACACACAGAAACATACACAAACAAACTGCTTGCACAGTCGTCAGGGCACAGGGCGGTGAATGGCACACACTTTTACACACACACACACACACGAACAAACCATTGCACAGTCGCCAGGGCACAGGGCTGAGATAGGCACACACACACACAAACACACACACATACACATAAACCTGTTGCACAGTAGCCAAGGCACAGGTATCAGAACAGCTCAAACACACACACACACACACACACACCACAAACCAGATTCTTTGTAGCCAGGGCACAGGACTGAGAGCAGCACACACACACACACACACACACACACTCACACACACACACCAACCGGTTGCACAGTCTCTAGGAAACAGGGCTGAAAAGAGCACACACTTACACACACTCACACACACAAACGGTTACACAGTCGCCAGGACACAGAGATGAGAATCGTGTGCACACACACACACACACAAACCAGTTGCACAGTCGGAAGGGCACATGGCTGAAATCAGCACACACACAGACACACACACACACCGGTTCCCCAGTTGCCAGGGCACAAGGCTAAGGATGGCACACACACCTACACACACATATACACAAACTGGTTGAACAATCGCCAGGGCAAAGGGTTGAGAACAGCACACACACACACACACAGGCATACAGATACTGCTTGCACAAACGCCAGGGCACAGGGCTGAGAACAGCAACACACACACACACACACACACACATGAACACAAACCAGTATCAGAGTCGCCAGGGCACAGGGCTGATAACAGCACACACACACACAGCCACACACACTCAAGCCGGTTTCACAGTTCCCAGACCACAGGGCTGAGATCAGCACTACCCCCACACACACACACACACACACAATCCTGTACACATTCGCCAGCGTACAGGGCTTAGAACAGCACACACACACACACACACACACAAACCGGTTGCACAGTCGCCAGGGTGCAGGGCTTAGAACAGCAGGTACACACACACGCACATACACACACAAACCGCTTACACAGTCACCAGGGATAAGTCTGAGAATGGCACACACACACACACGAACACCTGGTTTCACAGTCGCTAGCACAGTGTTGAGAATGGCACACATACACACTCACACACAAACATACACAAACACATAAACCGGTTGCGCACTCACCAAGGCTCAGGGCTCAGAACAGCTCGAACACACACACACACACACACACACACACAGAAACCTTTGCACAGTCGCCAGGCATAGGACTGAGAACAGCACACACACACACAAACCTGTTGAACAGTCGCCTGGGCACAGGGCAGTGAACAGAACAAACACACACACAACACCCAAACCGGTTGCAGAGTTTCGAGGGCACAGTGCTGAATATAGCACAGAAACAGACACACACTTACACAAACTGGTTTCATAGTCGCCAGCACACGGAGCTGAGAATGGCACACACACACACACACACACACACACACACACACACACACACAAACAAACCATTGCACAGTCGCTAGGGCCCAGGTCTGAGAATGGCACACAAACACACACATACACTCATAAACCGGTTAGAGTGTCGCCAGGCCAAAGGGCTGAGAACAGCACACATACACACACACATACACACACACACACACACACACACCTACACAAAAATCCGCTTGCACAGTCTCCAGGGCACAGGGATGAGAACGGCACACACACACACACACATTCACACACACACATGAACAAACTAGTTGCATTGTTGCCAGGGCACAGGGCTGAAAACGGCACACACACACACACACACAAACATAAACACAAACCGGTTTCACAGTCGACAGGAAACAGGGCTCAGAACAGCACACACATACACACACACACAAAACTGTGGCACAGTTTCCAGGGCACAGGATTGAGAACAGCACACACACAGATTCACACACACACATACACAAATACATAAACTGGTTGTGCACTCCCCAGGTCACAGGGCTCAGATCATTCTAACACACACACACAAACCGATTGCACGGTCACCAGGGTTCATGGCTGAGAACAGAACACATACACACAGAGACATAAACCGGTTTCACAGTCGCCAGAGGACAAGCCTGAGAACAACACAGACACACACACGCACACACACAAATTAGTTGCACAGTCGCCAGGGCACAGGACTGAGAACAGCACACAAACACACACAGGGACACATAAACGGGTTGCACAGTTGCCAGGACACAGGTCTGAGAATGAAACACACACACACACATACACACACATAAACACTAACCGGTTTCACAGTCGACAGGAAACAGGGCTCAGAATGGCACACATACACACACACACACACACATGCACAAAAACTGTTGCACTGTTTCCAGGGCACAGGATTGAGAACAGCACACACAGAGATTCACACACACACATACACAAACACATAAACCGGTTGCGCACTAGCCAAGGCACAGGGCTCAGAACAGCTCTAACACACACACACATACACATACCAGTTGAACAGTCTCCAGGGCACAGGGCTGAGAATTCAAACTTACACTCGACAAAAACAAACCTCTTGCACAGTTGCCAGGGCACAGGGCTGAGAACGGCACCCACTCACATACACAGACAAACCGCTTGCACAGTCAACAGGGCACAGGGCTGCGAAGAGCACACACACACACACACACACACACACACACACACCAGTTACACAGTCACTAAGGCACAGGGCTGAAAACAGAACAAAGAACACACACACATATACACTCACACACATGCACCCACAAACCACTTGCACAGTCACCAAGCACAGGGCTGAGACTGGCACACACACACACACACACACACACACACACACCGGTTCTCAGTCGCCAGGGCACAGGGCTGAGAACAGCATATACACACAGACAGATGCACACACAGACACATACACACACACACACACACACAAACCGGTTGCACAGTTGCCAAGGCACAGGGCTGAGAACAGCACACACACACACACACACACACATACACACACAGAAACATACACAAACAAACTGCTTGCACAGTCGTCAGGGCACAGGGCGGTGAATGGCACACACTTTTACACACACACACACACACGAACAAACCATTGCACAGTCGCCAGGGCACAGGGCTGAGATAGGCACACACACACACAAACACACACACATACACATAAACCTGTTGCACAGTAGCCAAGGCACAGGTATCAGAACAGCTCAAACACACACACACACACACACACACACCACAAACCAGATTCTTTGTAGCCAGGGCACAGGACTGAGAGCAGCACACACACACACACACACACACACACTCACACACACACACCAACCGGTTGCACAGTCTCTAGGAAACAGGGCTGAAAAGAGCACACACTTACACACACTCACACACACAAACGGTTACACAGTCGCCAGGACACAGAGATGAGAATCGTGTGCACACACACACACACACAAACCAGTTGCACAGTCGGAAGGGCACATGGCTGAAATCAGCACACACACAGACACACACACACACCGGTTCCCCAGTTGCCAGGGCATAAGGCTCAGGATGGCACACACACCTACACACACATATACACAACTGGTTGAACAATCGCCAGGGCAAAGGTTGAGAACAGCACACACACACACACACACACACACACAGGCATACAGATACTGGTTGCACAATCGCCAGGGCACAGGGCTGAGAACAGCAACACACACACACACACACACACACACACACACACATGAACACAAACCAGTATCAGAGTCGCCAGGGCACAGGGCTGATAACTGCACACACACACACACACACACACTCAAGCCGGTTTCACAGTTGCCAGACCACAGGCCTGAGGTCAGCACTCCCCCCCCCCACACACACACACAAACCTGTACACATTCGCCAGCGTACAGGGCTTAGAACAGCACACACACACACACACACACACACAAACCGGTTGCACAGTCGCCAGGGTGCAGGGCTTAGAACAGCACGTACACACACACGCACATACACACACAAACCGCTTACACAGTCACTAGGGATAAGTCTGAGAATGGCACACACACACACACGAATATCCGGTTTCACAGTCGCTAGCACAGGGCTGAGAATGGCACACATTCACACTCACACACACACATACACAAACACATAAACCGGTTGCGCACTCACCAAGGCTCAGGGCTCAGAACAGCTCGAACACACACACACACACACACAGAAACCTTTGCACAGTTGCCAGGCATAGGACTGAGAACAGCACACACACACACACACACAAACCTGTTGAACAGTCGCCTGGGCACAGGGCAGTGAACAGAACAAACACACACACAACACCCAAACCGGTTGCAGAGTTTCCAGGGCACAGTGCTGAAAATAGCACAGACACAGACACACACATACACAAACTGGTTTCATAGTCGCCTGGTCACGGGGCTGAAAATGGTACACACACACACACATACACACAAACCTGTTGCACAGTCACCAGGTTACAGGTCTTAGAACAGGACACATACACACAGATACACACACAAACAGGTTGCACAGTCGCCAGGGCAAAGGGATGAGAAAAGCACACACACACACACACACAGAAACATTCACACAAACCGGTTGCACAGTCACCAGGGGACAGGGTTCAGAACAGCTCTAACACACATAACACACACACATGCAAACTGATTGCACAGTCTCCAGGGTACAGCGCTGAGAACAGAACACACATACACACACACACACACACACATAAACCGGTTTCACAGTCGCCAGAGCACAAGCCTGAGGACAACACAGACACACACACGCACAAACACAAATGAGTTGCATGTTCGCCAGCGCACAGGGCTGAGAACAGCACACACACACACACACACACACACACACACACACACACAACCATTTGCACAATTGCCAGGGCTCGGGTCTGAGAATAGAACACACACACACACATATATTCACACAAACACACAAAAAATGGTTGCACAGTCTCCAGGACACAGGGCTGAGAATTCACACACACACCCAAACAAACCTGTTTCATAGTTGCCAGGGCACAGCGCTGAGTATGGCACACACTCACACACACACACAAACCGGTTGAACCGTTACCAGAGCACAGGGCTGAGAACAGCACACACATACACACACACCGGTTACACAGTCACCAGGCACAGGGCTAAGAACGGCACACACTCACACACACAAACACACACACAAACCGGTTGCACTGTCACCAGGGCACAGGGCTGAGAACAGCACACACACACACACACACACACACACAGACATAAACCAGTTGCAGAATCGCCAGGGTACAGGGCTGAGAACTGAACACACACACACACACAAACCGATATTACAGTCGCCAGAGCAAAGCCTGAGAACAACACAGACACACACACGCACACACACAAATTAGTTGCACAGTAGCCAGGGCATAGGGCTGAGTATGGCACACACACACACACACACACACACACACACACACACGCACACACATCAACCGGTTTCACAGTATCCAGGGCACAGGGCTGAGAACACCACATACGCAAACACAAACATACACACACAAACTGCTTGCATAGTTGCCAGGGCAAAGGGCTGAGAATGGCAAACACAAACACACACACACACACACACACACACGAACAAACCATTGCACAGTTGCCAGGGCCCAGGGCTGAGAATGGCACACAACAACACACATACACTCATAAACCAGTTGCAGTGTCGCCAGGCCAAAGGGCTGGGAACAGCACACACACACACACACACACACACACACACACACACACACACGAACAAACCATTGCACAGTCGCCAGGGCCCAGGGCTGAGAATGGCACAAAAACACACACATACACTCATAAACCGGTTGCAGTGTCGCCAGGCCAAAGGGCTGAGAAGAGCACACACACACACACACACATACACACACACACATGAACAAACTAGTTGCATTGTTGCCAGGGCACAGGGCTGAAAACGGCACACACACACAAACATAAACACAAACCGGTTTCACATTCGACAGGAAACACGGCTCAGAACAGCACACACATACACACACACACAAAACTGTTGCACAGTTTCCAGGGCACAGGATTGAGAACAGCACACACACAGATTCACAAACACACGTACACAAATACATAAACTGATTGTGCACTCTCCAGGTCACAGGGTTCAGATCATTCTAACACACACACCCAAACCGATTGCACGGTCACCAGGGTTCATGGCTGAGAACAGAACACATACACACAGAGACATAAACCGGTTTCACAGTCGCCAGAGGACAAGCCTGAGAACAACACAGACACACACACTCACACACACAAATTAGTTGCACAGTCGCCAGGGCACAGGACTGAGAACAGCACACCAACACACACAGGGACACACAAACGGGTTGCACAGTTGCCAGGACCCAGGTCTGAGAATGAAACACACACACACACACACATACACACACAAACCGGTTTCACAGTCCCCAGGGCACAGGGCTGAGAACAGCACATACCCAAACACAAACATACACACACAAACTGCTTGCAGAGTTGCCAGGGCAAAGGGCTGAGAATGGAACACACACACACACACACACACACCGGTTGCACAGTCTCTAGAAAACAGGGCTGAAAAGAGCACACACTTACACACACTCACACACACAAACGGTTACACAGTCGCCAGACACAGACATGAGAATCGCATGCACACACACACACACACAAACCAGTTGCACAGTCGGAAGGGCACATGGCTGAAATCAGCACACACACAGACACACACACACACCGGTTCCCCAGTTGCCAGGGCACAAGGCTAAGGATGGCACACACACCTACACACACATATACACAAACTGGTTGAACAATCGCCAGGGCAAAGGGTTGAGAACAGCACACACACACACACACAGGCATACAGATACTGCTTGCACAAACGCCAGGGCACAGGGCTGAGAACAGCAACACACACACACACACACACACACATGAACACAAACCAGTATCAGAGTCGCCAGGGCACAGGGCTGATAACAGCACACACACACAGCCACACACACTCAAGCCGGTTTCACAGTTCCCAGACCACAGGGCTGAGATCAGCACTACCCCCACACACACACACACACACAATCCTGTACACATTCGCCAGCGTACAGGGCTTAGAACAGCACACACACACACACACACACACAAACCGGTTGCACAGTCGCCAGGGTGCAGGGCTTAGAACAGCAGGTACACACACACGCACATACACACACAAACCGCTTACACAGTCACCAGGGATAAGTCTGAGAATGGCACACACACACACACGAACACCCGGTTTCACAGTCGCTAGCACAGTGTTGAGAATGGCACACATACACACTCACACACAAACATACACAAACACATAAACCGGTTGCGCACTCACCAAGGCTCAGGGCTCAGAACAGCTCGAACACACACACACACACACACACACACACAGAAACCTTTGCACAGTCGCCAGGCATAGGACTGAGAACAGCACACACACACACAAACCTGTTGAACAGTCGCCTGGGCACAGGGCAGTGAACAGAACAAACACACACACAACACCCAAACCGGTTGCAGAGTTTCGAGGGCACAGTGCTGAATATAGCACAGAAACAGACACACACTTACACAAACTGGTTTCATAGTCGCCAGCACACGGAGCTGAGAATGGCACACACACACACACACACACACACACACACACACACACAAACAAACCATTGCACAGTCGCTAGGGCCCAGGTCTGAGAATGGCACACAAACACACACATACACTCATAAACCGGTTAGAGTGTCGCCAGGCCAAAGGGCTGAGAACAGCACACATACACACACACATACACACACACACACACACACACACTACACAAAAATCCGCTTGCACAGTCTCCAGGGCACAGGGATGAGAACGGCACACACACACACACACATTCACACACACACATGAACAAACTAGTTGCATTGTTGCCAGGGCACAGGGCTGAAAACGGCACACACACACACACACACACAAACATAAACACAAACCGGTTTCACAGTCGACAGGAAACAGGGCTCAGAACAGCACACACATACACACACACACAAAACTGTGGCACAGTTTCCAGGGCACAGGATTGAGAACAGCACACACACAGATTCACACACACACATACACAAATACATAAACTGGTTGTGCACTCCCCAGGTCACAGGGCTCAGATCATTCTAACACACACACACAAACCGATTGCACGGTCACCAGGGTTCATGGCTGAGAACAGAACACATACACACACAGAGACATAAACCGGTTTCACAGTCGCCAGAGGACAAGCCTGAGAACAACACAGACACACACACGCACACACACAAATTAGTTGCACAGTCGCCAGGGCACAGGACTGAGAACAGCACACAAACACACACAGGGACACATAAACGGGTTGCACAGTTGCCAGGACACAGGTCTGAGAATGAAACACACACACACACATACACACACATAAACACTAACCGGTTTCACAGTCGACAGGAAACAGGGCTCAGAATGGCACACATACACACACACACACACACATGCACAAAAACTGTTGCACTGTTTCCAGGGCACAGGATTGAGAACAGCACACACAGAGATTCACACACACACATACACAAACACATAAACCGGTTGCGCACTAGCCAAGGCACAGGGCTCAGAACAGCTCTAACACACACACACATACACATACCAGTTGAACAGTCTCCAGGGCACAGGGCTGAGAATTCAAACTTACACTCGACAAAAACAAACCTCTTGCACAGTTGCCAGGGCACAGGGCTGAGAACGGCACCCACTCACATACACAGACAAACCGCTTGCACAGTCAACAGGGCACAGGGCTGCGAAGAGCACACACACACACACACACACACACACACCAGTTACACAGTCACTAAGGCACAGGGCTGAAAACAGAACAAAGAACACACACACATATACACTCACACACATGCACCCACAAACCACTTGCACAGTCACCAAGCACAGGGCTGAGACTGGCACACACACACACACACACACACACACACACACACACACACACACACCGGTTCTCAGTCGCCAGGGCACAGGGCTGAGAACAGCATATACACACAGACAGATGCACACACAGACACATACACACACACACACACACACACAAACCGGTTGCACAGTTGCCAAGGCACAGGGCTGAGAACAGCACACACACACACACACACACACATACACACACAGAAACATACACAAACAAACTGCTTGCACAGTCGTCAGGGCACAGGGCGGTGAATGGCACACACTTTTACACACACACACACACACGAACAAACCATTGCACAGTCGCCAGGGCACAGGGCTGAGATAGGCACACACACACACAAACACACACACATACACATAAACCTGTTGCACAGTAGCCAAGGCACAGGTATCAGAACAGCTCAAACACACACACACACACACACACACCACAAACCAGATTCTTTGTAGCCAGGGCACAGGACTGAGAGCAGCACACACACACACACACACACACACTCACACACACACACCAACCGGTTGCACAGTCTCTAGGAAACAGGGCTGAAAAGAGCACACACTTACACACACTCACACACACAAACGGTTACACAGTCGCCAGGACACAGAGATGAGAATCGTGTGCACACACACACACACACAAACCAGTTGCACAGTCGGAAGGGCACATGGCTGAAATCAGCACACACACAGACACACACACACACCGGTTCCCCAGTTGCCAGGGCACAAGGCTAAGGATGGCACACACACCTACACACACATATACACAAACTGGTTGAACAATCGCCAGGGCAAAGGGTTGAGAACAGCACACACACACACACACAGGCATACAGATACTGCTTGCACAAACGCCAGGGCACAGGGCTGAGAACAGCAACACACACACACACACACACACACATGAACACAAACCAGTATCAGAGTCGCCAGGGCACAGGGCTGATAACAGCACACACACACACAGCCACACACACTCAAGCCGGTTTCACAGTTCCCAGACCACAGGGCTGAGATCAGCACTACCCCCACACACACACACACACACACAATCCTGTACACATTCGCCAGCGTACAGGGCTTAGAACAGCACACACACACACACACACACACAAACCGGTTGCACAGTCGCCAGGGTGCAGGGCTTAGAACAGCAGGTACACACACACGCACATACACACACAAACCGCTTACACAGTCACCAGGGATAAGTCTGAGAATGGCACACACACACACACGAACACCTGGTTTCACAGTCGCTAGCACAGTGTTGAGAATGGCACACATACACACTCACACACAAACATACACAAACACATAAACCGGTTGCGCACTCACCAAGGCTCAGGGCTCAGAACAGCTCGAACACACACACACACACACACACACACACAGAAACCTTTGCACAGTCGCCAGGCATAGGACTGAGAACAGCACACACACACACAAACCTGTTGAACAGTCGCCTGGGCACAGGGCAGTGAACAGAACAAACACACACACAACACCCAAACCGGTTGCAGAGTTTCGAGGGCACAGTGCTGAATATAGCACAGAAACAGACACACACTTACACAAACTGGTTTCATAGTCGCCAGCACACGGAGCTGAGAATGGCACACACACACACACACACACACACACACACACACACACACAAACAAACCATTGCACAGTCGCTAGGGCCCAGGTCTGAGAATGGCACACAAACACACACATACACTCATAAACCGGTTAGAGTGTCGCCAGGCCAAAGGGCTGAGAACAGCACACATACACACACACATACACACACACACACACACACACACCTACACAAAAATCCGCTTGCACAGTCTCCAGGGCACAGGGATGAGAACGGCACACACACACACACACATTCACACACACACATGAACAAACTAGTTGCATTGTTGCCAGGGCACAGGGCTGAAAACGGCACACACACACACACACACAAACATAAACACAAACCGGTTTCACAGTCGACAGGAAACAGGGCTCAGAACAGCACACACATACACACACACACAAAACTGTGGCACAGTTTCCAGGGCACAGGATTGAGAACAGCACACACACAGATTCACACACACACATACACAAATACATAAACTGGTTGTGCACTCCCCAGGTCACAGGGCTCAGATCATTCTAACACACACACACAAACCGATTGCACGGTCACCAGGGTTCATGGCTGAGAACAGAACACATACACACAGAGACATAAACCGGTTTCACAGTCGCCAGAGGACAAGCCTGAGAACAACACAGACACACACACGCACACACACAAATTAGTTGCACAGTCGCCAGGGCACAGGACTGAGAACAGCACACAAACACACACAGGGACACATAAACGGGTTGCACAGTTGCCAGGACACAGGTCTGAGAATGAAACACACACACACACATACACACACATAAACACTAACCGGTTTCACAGTCGACAGGAAACAGGGCTCAGAATGGCACACATACACACACACACACACACATGCACAAAAACTGTTGCACTGTTTCCAGGGCACAGGATTGAGAACAGCACACACAGAGATTCACACACACACATACACAAACACATAAACCGGTTGCGCACTAGCCAAGGCACAGGGCTCAGAACAGCTCTAACACACACACACATACACATACCAGTTGAACAGTCTCCAGGGCACAGGGCTGAGAATTCAAACTTACACTCGACAAAAACAAACCTCTTGCACAGTTGCCAGGGCACAGGGCTGAGAACGGCACCCACTCACATACACAGACAAACCGCTTGCACAGTCAACAGGGCACAGGGCTGCGAAGAGCACACACACACACACACACACACACACACCAGTTACACAGTCACTAAGGCACAGGGCTGAAAACAGAACAAAGAACACACACACATATACACTCACACACATGCACCCACAAACCACTTGCACAGTCACCAAGCACAGGGCTGAGACTGGCACACACACACACACACACACACACACACACACACACCGGTTCTCAGTCGCCAGGGCACAGGGCTGAGAACAGCATATACACACAGACAGATGCACACACAGACACATACACACACACACACACACACACAAACCGGTTGCACAGTTGCCAAGGCACAGGGCTGAGAACAGCACACACACACATACACACACAGAAACATACACAAACAAACTGCTTGCACAGTCGTCAGGGCACAGGGCGGTGAATGGCACACACTTTTACACACACACACACACACGAACAAACCATTGCACAGTCGCCAGGGCACAGGGCTGAGATAGGCACACACACACACAAACACACACACATACACATAAACCTGTTGCACAGTAGCCAAGGCACAGGTATCAGAACAGCTCAAACACACACACACACACACACACACACCACAAACCAGATTCTTTGTAGCCAGGGCACAGGACTGAGAGCAGCACACACACACACACACACACACACACACTCACACACACACACCAACCGGTTGCACAGTCTCTAGGAAACAGGGCTGAAAAGAGCACACACTTACACACACTCACACACACAAACGGTTACACAGTCGCCAGGACACAGAGATGAGAATCGTGTGCACACACACACACACACAAACCAGTTGCACAGTCGGAAGGGCACATGGCTGAAATCAGCACACACACAGACACACACACACACCGGTTCCCCAGTTGCCAGGGCATAAGGCTCAGGATGGCACACACACCTACACACACATATACACAACTGGTTGAACAATCGCCAGGGCAAAGGTTGAGAACAGCACACACACACACACACACACACAGGCATACAGATACTGGTTGCACAATCGCCAGGGCACAGGGCTGAGAACAGCAACACACACACACACACACACACACACACACACACATGAACACAAACCAGTATCAGAGTCGCCAGGGCACAGGGCTGATAACTGCACACACACACACACACACACACTCAAGCCGGTTTCACAGTTGCCAGACCACAGGCCTGAGGTCAGCACTCCCCCCCCCCCACACACACACACAAACCTGTACACATTCGCCAGCGTACAGGGCTTAGAACAGCACACACACACACACACACACACACACAAACCGGTTGCACAGTTGCCAGGATGCAGGGCTTAGAACAGCACGTAAACACACACGCACATACACACACAAACCGCTTACACAGTCACTAGGGATAAGTCTGAGAATGGCACACACACACACACGGATATCCGGTTTCACAGTCGCTAGCACAGGGCTGAGAATGGCACACATTCACACTCACACACACACATACACAAACACATAAACCGGTTGCGCACTCACCAACGCTCAGGGCTCAGAACAGCTCGAACACACACACACACACACACAGAAACCTTTGCACAGTTGCCAGGCATAGGACTGAGAACAGCACACACACACACACACACAAACCTGTTGAACAGTCGCCTGGGCACAGGGCAGTGAACAGAACAAACACACACACAACACCCAAACCGGTTGGAGAGTTTCCAGGGCACAGTGCTGAATATAGCACAGACACAGACACACACATACACAAACTGGTTTCATAGTCGCCTGGTCACGGGGCTGAAAATGGTACACACACACACACATACACACAAACCTGTTGCACAGTCACCAGGTTACAGGTCTTAGAACAGGACACATACACACAGATACACACACAAACAGGTTGCACAGTCGCCAGGGCAAAGGGATGAGAAAAGCACACACACACACACACACAGAAACATTCACACAAACCGGTTGCACAGTCACCAGGGGACAGGGTTCAGAACAGCTCTAACACACATAACACACACACATGCAAACTGATTGCACAGTCTCCAGGGTACAGCGCTGAGAACAGAACACACATACACACACACACACACACACATAAACCGGTTTCACAGTCGCCAGAGCACAAGCCTGAGGACAACACAGACACACACACGCACAAACACAAATGAGTTGCATGTTCGCCAGCGCACAGGGCTGAGAACAGCACACACACACACACACACACACACACACACACAAAACCATTTGCACAATTGCCAGGGCTCGGGTCTGAGAATAGAACACACACACACACATATATTCACACAAACACACAAAAAATGGTTGCACAGTCTCCAGGACACAGGGCTGAGAATTCACACACACACCCAAACAAACCTGTTTCATAGTTGCCAGGGCACAGCGCTGAGTATGGCACACACTCACACACACACACAAACCGGTTGAACCGTTACCAGAGCACAGGGCTGAGAACAGCACACACATACACACACACCGGTTACACAGTCACCAGGCACAGGGCTAAGAACGGCACACACTCACACACACAAACACACACACAAACCGGTTGCACTGTCACCAGGGCACAGGGCTGAGAACAGCACACACACACACACACACACACACACACAGACATAAACCAGTTGCAGAATCGCCAGGGTACAGGGCTGAGAACTGAACACACACACACACACAAACCGATATTACAGTCGCCAGAGCAAAGCCTGAGAACAACACAGACACACACACGCACACACACAAATTAGTTGCACAGTAGCCAGGGCATAGGGCTGAGTATGGCACACACACACACACACACACACACACACACACACGCACACACATCAACCGGTTTCACAGTATCCAGGGCACAGGGCTGAGAACACCACATACGCAAACACAAACATACACACACAAACTGCTTGCATAGTTGCCAGGGCAAAGGGCTGAGAATGGCAAACACAAACACACACACACACACACACACACACGAACAAACCATTGCACAGTTGCCAGGGCCCAGGGCTGAGAATGGCACACAACAACACACATACACTCATAAACCAGTTGCAGTGTCGCCAGGCCAAAGGGCTGGGAACAGCACACACACACACACACACACACACACACACACACACACACGAACAAACCATTGCACAGTCGCCAGGGCCCAGGGCTGAGAATGGCACAAAAACACACACATACACTCATAAACCGGTTGCAGTGTCGCCAGGCCAAAGGGCTGAGAAGAGCACACACACACACACACACACACATACACACACACACATGAACAAACTAGTTGCATTGTTGCCAGGGCACAGGGCTGAAAACGGCACACACACACAAACATAAACACAAACCGGTTTCACAGTCGACAGGAAACACGGCTCAGAACAGCACACACATACACACACACACAAAACTGTTGCACAGTTTCCAGGGCACAGGATTGAGAACAGCACACACACAGATTCACAAACACACGTACACAAATACATAAACTGATTGTGCACTCTCCAGGTCACAGGGTTCAGATCATTCTAACACACACACCCAAACCGATTGCACGGTCACCAGGGTTCATGGCTGAGAACAGAACACATACACACAGAGACATAAACCGGTTTCACAGTCGCCAGAGGACAAGCCTGAGAACAACACAGACACACACACTCACACACACAAATTAGTTGCACAGTCGCCAGGGCACAGGACTGAGAACAGCACACCAACACACACAGGGACACACAAACGGGTTGCACAGTTGCCAGGACCCAGGTCTGAGAATGAAACACACACACACACACACATACACACACAAACCGGTTTCACAGTCCCCAGGGCACAGGGCTGAGAACAGCACATACCCAAACACAAACATACACACACAAACTGCTTGCAGAGTTGCCAGGGCAAAGGGCTGAGAATGGAACACACACACACACACACACACACCGGTTGCACAGTCTCTAGAAAACAGGGCTGAAAAGAGCACACACTTACACACACTCACACACACAAACGGTTACACAGTCGCCAGACACAGACATGAGAATCGCATGCACACACACACACACACAAACCAGTTGCACAGTCGGAAGGGCACATGGCTGAAATCAGCACACACACAGACACACACACACACCGGTTCCCCAGTTGCCAGGGCACAAGGCTAAGGATGGCACACACACCTACACACACATATACACAAACTGGTTGAACAATCGCCAGGGCAAAGGGTTGAGAACAGCACACACACACACACACAGGCATACAGATACTGCTTGCACAAACGCCAGGGCACAGGGCTGAGAACAGCAACACACACACACACACACACACACATGAACACAAACCAGTATCAGAGTCGCCAGGGCACAGGGCTGATAACAGCACACACACACAGCCACACACACTCAAGCCGGTTTCACAGTTCCCAGACCACAGGGCTGAGATCAGCACTACCCCCACACACACACACACACACAATCCTGTACACATTCGCCAGCGTACAGGGCTTAGAACAGCACACACACACACACACACACACAAACCGGTTGCACAGTCGCCAGGGTGCAGGGCTTAGAACAGCAGGTACACACACACGCACATACACACACAAACCGCTTACACAGTCACCAGGGATAAGTCTGAGAATGGCACACACACACACACGAACACCCGGTTTCACAGTCGCTAGCACAGTGTTGAGAATGGCACACATACACACTCACACACAAACATACACAAACACATAAACCGGTTGCGCACTCACCAAGGCTCAGGGCTCAGAACAGCTCGAACACACACACACACACACACACACACACAGAAACCTTTGCACAGTCGCCAGGCATAGGACTGAGAACAGCACACACACACACAAACCTGTTGAACAGTCGCCTGGGCACAGGGCAGTGAACAGAACAAACACACACACAACACCCAAACCGGTTGCAGAGTTTCGAGGGCACAGTGCTGAATATAGCACAGAAACAGACACACACTTACACAAACTGGTTTCATAGTCGCCAGCACACGGAGCTGAGAATGGCACACACACACACACACACACACACACACACACACACACACAAACAAACCATTGCACAGTCGCTAGGGCCCAGGTCTGAGAATGGCACACAAACACACACATACACTCATAAACCGGTTAGAGTGTCGCCAGGCCAAAGGGCTGAGAACAGCACACATACACACACACATACACACACACACACACACACACACTACACAAAAATCCGCTTGCACAGTCTCCAGGGCACAGGGATGAGAACGGCACACACACACACACACATTCACACACACACATGAACAAACTAGTTGCATTGTTGCCAGGGCACAGGGCTGAAAACGGCACACACACACACACACACACAAACATAAACACAAACCGGTTTCACAGTCGACAGGAAACAGGGCTCAGAACAGCACACACATACACACACACACAAAACTGTGGCACAGTTTCCAGGGCACAGGATTGAGAACAGCACACACACAGATTCACACACACACATACACAAATACATAAACTGGTTGTGCACTCCCCAGGTCACAGGGCTCAGATCATTCTAACACACACACACAAACCGATTGCACGGTCACCAGGGTTCATGGCTGAGAACAGAACACATACACACACAGAGACATAAACCGGTTTCACAGTCGCCAGAGGACAAGCCTGAGAACAACACAGACACACACACGCACACACACAAATTAGTTGCACAGTCGCCAGGGCACAGGACTGAGAACAGCACACAAACACACACAGGGACACATAAACGGGTTGCACAGTTGCCAGGACACAGGTCTGAGAATGAAACACACACACACACATACACACACATAAACACTAACCGGTTTCACAGTCGACAGGAAACAGGGCTCAGAATGGCACACATACACACACACACACACACATGCACAAAAACTGTTGCACTGTTTCCAGGGCACAGGATTGAGAACAGCACACACAGAGATTCACACACACACATACACAAACACATAAACCGGTTGCGCACTAGCCAAGGCACAGGGCTCAGAACAGCTCTAACACACACACACATACACATACCAGTTGAACAGTCTCCAGGGCACAGGGCTGAGAATTCAAACTTACACTCGACAAAAACAAACCTCTTGCACAGTTGCCAGGGCACAGGGCTGAGAACGGCACCCACTCACATACACAGACAAACCGCTTGCACAGTCAACAGGGCACAGGGCTGCGAAGAGCACACACACACACACACACACACACACACCAGTTACACAGTCACTAAGGCACAGGGCTGAAAACAGAACAAAGAACACACACACATATACACTCACACACATGCACCCACAAACCACTTGCACAGTCACCAAGCACAGGGCTGAGACTGGCACACACACACACACACACACACACACACACACACACACACACACACACCGGTTCTCAGTCGCCAGGGCACAGGGCTGAGAACAGCATATACACACAGACAGATGCACACACAGACACATACACACACACACACACACACACAAACCGGTTGCACAGTTGCCAAGGCACAGGGCTGAGAACAGCACACACACACACACACACACACATACACACACAGAAACATACACAAACAAACTGCTTGCACAGTCGTCAGGGCACAGGGCGGTGAATGGCACACACTTTTACACACACACACACACACGAACAAACCATTGCACAGTCGCCAGGGCACAGGGCTGAGATAGGCACACACACACACAAACACACACACATACACATAAACCTGTTGCACAGTAGCCAAGGCACAGGTATCAGAACAGCTCAAACACACACACACACACACACACACCACAAACCAGATTCTTTGTAGCCAGGGCACAGGACTGAGAGCAGCACACACACACACACACACACACACTCACACACACACACCAACCGGTTGCACAGTCTCTAGGAAACAGGGCTGAAAAGAGCACACACTTACACACACTCACACACACAAACGGTTACACAGTCGCCAGGACACAGAGATGAGAATCGTGTGCACACACACACACACACAAACCAGTTGCACAGTCGGAAGGGCACATGGCTGAAATCAGCACACACACAGACACACACACACACCGGTTCCCCAGTTGCCAGGGCACAAGGCTAAGGATGGCACACACACCTACACACACATATACACAAACTGGTTGAACAATCACCAGGGCAAAGGGTTGAGAACAGCACACACACACACACACACAGGCATACAGATACTGCTTGCACAAACGCCAGGGCACAGGGCTGAGAACAGCAACACACACACACACACACACACACATGAACACAAACCAGTATCAGAGTCGCCAGGGCACAGGGCTGATAACAGCACACACACACACAGCCACACACACTCAAGCCGGTTTCACAGTTCCCAGACCACAGGGCTGAGATCAGCACTACCCCCACACACACACACACACACAATCCTGTACACATTCGCCAGCGTACAGGGCTTAGAACAGCACACACACACACACACACACACAAACCGGTTGCACAGTCGCCAGGGTGCAGGGCTTAGAACAGCAGGTACACACACACGCACATACACACACAAACCGCTTACACAGTCACCAGGGATAAGTCTGAGAATGGCACACACACACACACGAAACCTGGTTTCACAGTCGCTAGCACAGTGTTGAGAATGGCACACATACACACTCACACACAAACATACACAAACACATAAACCGGTTGCGCACTCACCAAGGCTCAGGGCTCAGAACAGCTCGAACACACACACACACACACACACACACACAGAAACCTTTGCACAGTCGCCAGGCATAGGACTGAGAACAGCACACACACACACAAACCTGTTGAACAGTCGCCTGGGCACAGGGCAGTGAACAGAACAAACACACACACAACACCCAAACCGGTTGCAGAGTTTCGAGGGCACAGTGCTGAATATAGCACAGAAACAGACACACACTTACACAAACTGGTTTCATAGTCGCCAGCACACGGAGCTGAGAATGGCACACACACACACACACACACACACACACACACACACACACACACACAAACAAACCATTGCACAGTCGCTAGGGCCCAGGTCTGAGAATGGCACACAAACACACACATACACTCATAAACCGGTTAGAGTGTCGCCAGGCCAAAGGGCTGAGAACAGCACACATACACACACACATACACACACACACACACACACACCTACACAAAAATCCGCTTGCACAGTCTCCAGGGCACAGGGATGAGAACGGCACACACACACACACACATTCACACACACACATGAACAAACTAGTTGCATTGTTGCCAGGGCACAGGGCTGAAAACGGCACACACACACACACACACAAACATAAACACAAACCGGTTTCACAGTCGACAGGAAACAGGGCTCAGAACAGCACACACATACACACACACACAAAACTGTGGCACAGTTTCCAGGGCACAGGATTGAGAACAGCACACACACAGATTCACACACACACATACACAAATACATAAACTGGTTGTGCACTCCCCAGGTCACAGGGCTCAGATCATTCTAACACACACACACAAACCGATTGCACGGTCACCAGGGTTCATGGCTGAGAACAGAACACATACACACACAGAGACATAAACCGGTTTCACAGTCGCCAGAGGACAAGCCTGAGAACAACACAGACACACACACGCACACACACAAATTAGTTGCACAGTCGCCAGGGCACAGGACTGAGAACAGCACACAAACACACACAGGGACACATAAACGGGTTGCACAGTTGCCAGGACACAGGTCTGAGAATGAAACACACACACACACATACACACACATAAACACTAACCGGTTTCACAGTCGACAGGAAACAGGGCTCAGAATGGCACACATACACACACACACACACACATGCACAAAAACTGTTGCACTGTTTCCAGGGCACAGGATTGAGAACAGCACACACAGAGATTCACACACACACATACACAAACACATAAACCGGTTGCGCACTAGCCAAGGCACAGGGCTCAGAACAGCTCTAACACACACACACATACACATACCAGTTGAACAGTCTCCAGGGCACAGGGCTGAGAATTCAAACTTACACTCGACAAAAACAAACCTCTTGCACAGTTGCCAGGGCACAGGGCTGAGAACGGCACCCACTCACATACACAGACAAACCGCTTGCACAGTCAACAGGGCACAGGGCTGCGAAGAGCACACACACACACACACACACACACACACACCAGTTACACAGTCACTAAGGCACAGGGCTGAAAACAGAACAAAGAACACACACACATATACACTCACACACATGCACCCACAAACCACTTGCACAGTCACCAAGCACAGGGCTGAGACTGGCACACACACACACACACACACACACACACACACACACACACACACACACCGGTTCTCAGTCGCCAGGGCACAGGGCTGAGAACAGCATATACACACAGACAGATGCACACACAGACACATACACACACACACACACACACACAAACCGGTTGCACAGTTGCCAAGGCACAGGGCTGAGAACAGCACACACACACACACACACACACATACACACACAGAAACATACACAAACAAACTGCTTGCACAGTCGTCAGGGCACAGGGCGGTGAATGGCACACACTTTTACACACACACACACACACGAACAAACCATTGCACAGTCGCCAGGGCACAGGGCTGAGATAGGCACACACACACACAAACACACACACATACACATAAACCTGTTGCACAGTAGCCAAGGCACAGGTATCAGAACAGCTCAAACACACACACACACACACACACACACCACAAACCAGATTCTTTGTAGCCAGGGCACAGGACTGAGAGCAGCACACACACACACACACACACACACACTCACACACACACACCAACCGGTTGCACAGTCTCTAGGAAACAGGGCTGAAAAGAGCACACACTTACACACACTCACACACACAAACGGTTACACAGTCGCCAGGACACAGAGATGAGAATCGTGTGCACACACACACACACACAAACCAGTTGCACAGTCGGAAGGGCACATGGCTGAAATCAGCACACACACAGACACACACACACACCGGTTCCCCAGTTGCCAGGGCATAAGGCTCAGGATGGCACACACACCTACACACACATATACACAACTGGTTGAACAATCGCCAGGGCAAAGGTTGAGAACAGCACACACACACACACACACACACAGGCATACAGATACTGGTTGCACAATCGCCAGGGCACAGGGCTGAGAACAGCAACACACACACACACACACACACACACACACACACATGAACACAAACCAGTATCAGAGTCGCCAGGGCACAGGGCTGATAACTGCACACACACACACACACACACACTCAAGCCGGTTTCACAGTTGCCAGACCACAGGCCTGAGGTCAGCACTCCCCCCCCACACACACACACACAAACCTGTACACATTCGCCAGCGTACAGGGCTTAGAACAGCACACACACACACACACACACACACAAACCGGTTGCACAGTTGCCAGGATGCAGGGCTTAGAACAGCACGTAAACACACACGCACATACACACACAAACCGCTTACACAGTCACTAGGGATAAGTCTGAGAATGGCACACACACACACACGGATATCCGGTTTCACAGTCGCTAGCACAGGGCTGAGAATGGCACACATTCACACTCACACACACACATACACAAACACATAAACCGGTTGCGCACTCACCAAGGCTCAGGGCTCAGAACAGCTCGAACACACACACACACAGAAACCTTTGCACAGTTGCCAGGCATAGGACTGAGAACAGCACACACACACACACACACAAACCTGTTGAACAGTCGCCTGGGCACAGGGCAGTGAACAGAACAAACACACACACAACACCCAAACCGGTTGCAGAGTTTCCAGGGCACAGTGCTGAAAATAGCACAGACACAGACACACACATACACAAACTGGTTTCATAGTCGCCTGGTCACGGGGCTGAAAATGGTACACACACACACACATACACACAAACCTGTTGCACAGTCACCAGGTTACAGGTCTTAGAACAGGACACATACACACAGATACACACACAAACAGGTTGCACAGTCGCCAGGGCAAAGGGATGAGAAAAGCACACACACACACACACACAGAAACATTCACACAAACCGGTTGCACAGTCACCAGGGGACAGGGTTCAGAACAGCTCTAACACACATAACACACACACATGCAAACTGATTGCACAGTCTCCAGGGTACAGCGCTGAGAACAGAACACACATACACACACACACACACACACATAAACCGGTTTCACAGTCGCCAGAGCACAAGCCTGAGGACAACACAGACACACACACGCACAAACACAAATGAGTTGCATGTTCGCCAGCGCACAGGGCTGAGAACAGCACACACACACACACACACACACACACACACACACACAAAACCATTTGCACAATTGCCAGGGCTCGGGTCTGAGAATAGAACACACACACACACATATATTCACACAAACACACAAAAAATGGTTGCACAGTCTCCAGGACACAGGGCTGAGAATTCACACACACACCCAAACAAACCTGTTTCATAGTTGCCAGGGCACAGCGCTGAGTATGGCACACACTCACACACACACACAAACCGGTTGAACCGTTACCAGAGCACAGGGCTGAGAACAGCACACACATACACACACACCGGTTACACAGTCACCAGGCACAGGGCTAAGAACGGCACACACTCACACACACAAACACACACACAAACCGGTTGCACTGTCACCAGGGCACAGGGCTGAGAACAGCACACACACACACACACACACACACACAGACATAAACCAGTTGCAGAATCGCCAGGGTACAGGGCTGAGAACTGAACACACACACACACACAAACCGATATTACAGTCGCCAGAGCAAAGCCTGAGAACAACACAGACACACACACGCACACACACAAATTAGTTGCACAGTAGCCAGGGCATAGGGCTGAGTATGGCACACACACACACACACACACACACACACACACACGCACACACATCAACCGGTTTCACAGTATCCAGGGCACAGGGCTGAGAACACCACATACGCAAACACAAACATACACACACAAACTGCTTGCATAGTTGCCAGGGCAAAGGGCTGAGAATGGCAAACACAAACACACACACACACACACACACACACGAACAAACCATTGCACAGTTGCCAGGGCCCAGGGCTGAGAATGGCACACAACAACACACATACACTCATAAACCAGTTGCAGTGTCGCCAGGCCAAAGGGCTGGGAACAGCACACACACACACACACACACACACACACACACACACACACGAACAAACCATTGCACAGTCGCCAGGGCCCAGGGCTGAGAATGGCACAAAAACACACACATACACTCATAAACCGGTTGCAGTGTCGCCAGGCCAAAGGGCTGAGAAGAGCACACACACACACACACACACACATACACACACACACATGAACAAACTAGTTGCATTGTTGCCAGGGCACAGGGCTGAAAACGGCACACACACACAAACATAAACACAAACCGGTTTCACAGTCGACAGGAAACACGGCTCAGAACAGCACACACATACACACACACACAAAACTGTTGCACAGTTTCCAGGGCACAGGATTGAGAACAGCACACACACAGATTCACAAACACACGTACACAAATACATAAACTGATTGTGCACTCTCCAGGTCACAGGGTTCAGATCATTCTAACACACACACCCAAACCGATTGCACGGTCACCAGGGTTCATGGCTGAGAACAGAACACATACACACAGAGACATAAACCGGTTTCACAGTCGCCAGAGGACAAGCCTGAGAACAACACAGACACACACACTCACACACACAAATTAGTTGCACAGTCGCCAGGGCACAGGACTGAGAACAGCACACCAACACACACAGGGACACACAAACGGGTTGCACAGTTGCCAGGACCCAGGTCTGAGAATGAAACACACACACACACACACATACACACACAAACCGGTTTCACAGTCCCCAGGGCACAGGGCTGAGAACAGCACATACCCAAACACAAACATACACACACAAACTGCTTGCAGAGTTGCCAGGGCAAAGGGCTGAGAATGGAACACACACACACACACACACACACCGGTTGCACAGTCTCTAGAAAACAGGGCTGAAAAGAGCACACACTTACACACACTCACACACACAAACGGTTACACAGTCGCCAGACACAGACATGAGAATCGCATGCACACACACACACACACAAACCAGTTGCACAGTCGGAAGGGCACATGGCTGAAATCAGCACACACACAGACACACACACACACCGGTTCCCCAGTTGCCAGGGCACAAGGCTAAGGATGGCACACACACCTACACACACATATACACAAACTGGTTGAACAATCGCCAGGGCAAAGGGTTGAGAACAGCACACACACACACACACAGGCATACAGATACTGCTTGCACAAACGCCAGGGCACAGGGCTGAGAACAGCAACACACACACACACACACACACACATGAACACAAACCAGTATCAGAGTCGCCAGGGCACAGGGCTGATAACAGCACACACACACAGCCACACACACTCAAGCCGGTTTCACAGTTCCCAGACCACAGGGCTGAGATCAGCACTACCCCCACACACACACACACACACAATCCTGTACACATTCGCCAGCGTACAGGGCTTAGAACAGCACACACACACACACACACACACAAACCGGTTGCACAGTCGCCAGGGTGCAGGGCTTAGAACAGCAGGTACACACACACGCACATACACACACAAACCGCTTACACAGTCACCAGGGATAAGTCTGAGAATGGCACACACACACACACGAACACCCGGTTTCACAGTCGCTAGCACAGTGTTGAGAATGGCACACATACACACTCACACACAAACATACACAAACACATAAACCGGTTGCGCACTCACCAAGGCTCAGGGCTCAGAACAGCTCGAACACACACACACACACACACACACACACAGAAACCTTTGCACAGTCGCCAGGCATAGGACTGAGAACAGCACACACACACACAAACCTGTTGAACAGTCGCCTGGGCACAGGGCAGTGAACAGAACAAACACACACACAACACCCAAACCGGTTGCAGAGTTTCGAGGGCACAGTGCTGAATATAGCACAGAAACAGACACACACTTACACAAACTGGTTTCATAGTCGCCAGCACACGGAGCTGAGAATGGCACACACACACACACACACACACACACACACACACACACACACAAACAAACCATTGCACAGTCGCTAGGGCCCAGGTCTGAGAATGGCACACAAACACACACATACACTCATAAACCGGTTAGAGTGTCGCCAGGCCAAAGGGCTGAGAACAGCACACATACACACACACATACACACACACACACACACACACTACACAAAAATCCGCTTGCACAGTCTCCAGGGCACAGGGATGAGAACGGCACACACACACACACACATTCACACACACACATGAACAAACTAGTTGCATTGTTGCCAGGGCACAGGGCTGAAAACGGCACACACACACACACACACAAACATAAACACAAACCGGTTTCAAAGTCGACAGGAAACAGGGCTCAGAACAGCACACACATACACACACACACAAAACTGTGGCACAGTTTCCAGGGCACAGGATTGAGAACAGCACACACACAGATTCACACACACACATACACAAATACATAAACTGGTTGTGCACTCCCCAGGTCACAGGGCTCAGATCATTCTAACACACACACACAAACCGATTGCACGGTCACCAGGGTTCATGGCTGAGAACAGAACACATACACACACAGAGACATAAACCTGTTTCACAGTCGCCAGAGGACAAGCCTGAGAACAACACAGACACACACACGCACACACACAAATTAGTTGCACAGTCGCCAGGGCACAGGACTGAGAACAGCACACAAACACACACAGGGACACATAAACGGGTTGCACAGTTGCCAGGACACAGGTCTGAGAATGAAACACACACACACACATACACACACATAAACACTAACCGGTTTCACAGTCGACAGGAAACAGGGCTCAGAATGGCACACATACACACACACACACACACATGCACAAAAACTGTTGCACTGTTTCCAGGGCACAGGATTGAGAACAGCACACACAGAGATTCACACACACACATACACAAACACATAAACCGGTTGCGCACTAGCCAAGGCACAGGGCTCAGAACAGCTCTAACACACACACACATACACATACCAGTTGAACAGTCTCCAGGGCACAGGGCTGAGAATTCAAACTTACACTCGACAAAAACAAACCTCTTGCACAGTTGCCAGGGCACAGGGCTGAGAACGGCACCCACTCACATACACAGACAAACCGCTTGCACAGTCAACAGGGCACAGGGCTGCGAAGAGCACACACACACACACACACACACACACACCAGTTACACAGTCACTAAGGCACAGGGCTGAAAACAGAACAAAGAACACACACACATATACACTCACACACATGCACCCACAAACCACTTGCACAGTCACCAAGCACAGGGCTGAGACTGGCACACACACACACACACACACACACACACACACACACACACCGGTTCTCAGTCGCCAGGGCACAGGGCTGAGAACAGCATATACACACAGACAGATGCACACACAGACACATACACACACACACACACACACACACAAACCGGTTGCACAGTTGCCAAGGCACAGGGCTGAGAACAGCACACACACACACACACACACACATACACACACAGAAACATACACAAACAAACTGCTTGCACAGTCGTCAGGGCACAGGGCGGTGAATGGCACACACTTTTACACACACACACACACACGAACAAACCATTGCACAGTCGCCAGGGCACAGGGCTGAGATAGGCACACACACACACAAACACACACACATACACATAAACCTGTTGCACAGTAGCCAAGGCACAGGTATCAGAACAGCTCAAACACACACACACACACACACACACCGCAAACCAGATTCTTTGTAGCCAGGGCACAGGACTGAGAGCAGCACACACACACACACACACACACACACTCACACACACACACCAACCGGTTGCACAGTCTCTAGGAAACAGGGCTGAAAAGAGCACACACTTACACACACTCACACACACAAACGGTTACACAGTCGCCAGGACACAGAGATGAGAATCGTGTGCACACACACACACACACAAACCAGTTGCACAGTCGGAAGGGCACATGGCTGAAATCAGCACACACACAGACACACACACACACCGGTTCCCCAGTTGCCAGGGCACAAGGCTCAGGATGGCACACACACCTACACACACATATACACAACTGGTTGAACAATCGCCAGGGCAAAGGTTGAGAACAGCACACACACACACACACACACACACACACAGGCATACAGATACTGGTTGCACAATCGCCAGGGCACAGGGCTGAGAACAGCAACACACACACACACACACACACACACACACACACACATGAACACAAACCAGTATCAGAGTCGCCAGGGCACAGGGCTGATAACTGCACACACACACACACACACACACTCAAGCCGGTTTCACAGTTGCCAGACCACAGGCCTGAGGTCAGCACTCCCCCCCCCACACACACACACAAACCTGTACACATTCGCCAGCGTACAGGGCTTAGAACAGCACACACACACACACACACACACACACACACAAACCGGTTGCACAGTCGCCAGGGTGCAGGGCTTAGAACAGCACGTACACACACACGCACATACACACACAAACCGCTTACACAGTCACTAGGGATAAGTCTGAGAATGGCACACACACACACACGAATATCCGGTTTCACAGTCGCTAGCACAGGGCTGAGAATGGCACACATTCACACTCACACACACACATACACAAACACATAAACCGGTTGCGCACTCACCAACGCTCAGGGCTCAGAACAGCTCGAACACACACACACACACACACAGAAACCTTTGCACAGTTGCCAGGCATAGGACTGAGAACAGCACACACACACACACACACAAACCTGTTGAACAGTCGCCTGGGCACAGGGCAGTGAACAGAACAAACACACACACAACACCCAAACCGGTTGCAGAGTTTCCAGGGCACAGTGCTGAAAATAGCACAGACACAGACACACACATACACAAACTGGTTTCATAGTCGCCTGGTCACGGGGCTGAAAATGGTACACACACACACACATACACACAAACCTGTTGCACAGTCACCAGGTTACAGGTCTTAGAACAGGACACATACACACAGATACACACACAAACAGGTTGCACAGTCGCCAGGGCAAAGGGATGAGAAAAGCACATACACACACACACACAGAAACATTCACACAAACCGGTTGCACAGTCACCAGGGGACAGGGTTCAGAACAGCTCTAACACACATAACACACACACATGCAAACTGATTGCACAGTCTCCAGGGTACAGCGCTGAGAACAGAACACACATACACACACACACACGCACACATAAACCGGTTTCACAGTCGCCAGAGCACAAGCCTGAGGACAACACAGACACACACACGCACAAACACAAATGAGTTGCATGTTCGCCAGCGCACAGGGCTGAGAACAGCACACACACACACACACACACACACACACACACAAAACCATTTGCACAATTGCCAGGGCTCGGGTCTGAGAATAGAACACACACACACACATATATTCACACAAACACACAAAAAATGGTTGCACAGTCTCCAGGACACAGGGCTGAGAATTCACACACACACCCAAACAAACCTGTTTCATAGTTGCCAGGGCACAGCGCTGAGTATGGCACACACTCACACACACACACAAACCGGTTGAACCGTTACCAGAGCACAGGGCTGAGAACAGCACACACATACACACACACCGGTTACACAGTCACCAGGCACAGGGCTAAGAACGGCACACACTCACACACACAAACACACACACAAACCGGTTGCACTGTCACCAGGGCACAGGGCTGAGAACAGCACACACACACACACACACACACACACACACAGACATAAACCAGTTGCAGAATCGCCAGGGTACAGGGCTGAGAACTGAACACACACACACACACAAACCGATATTACAGTCGCCAGAGCAAAGCCTGAGAACAACACAGACACACACACGCACACACACAAGGCTCAGGATGGCACACAAACCTACACACACATATACACAAACTGGTTGCACAATCGCCAGGGAAAAGTGTTGAGAACAGCACACACACACACACAGGCGTACAGATACTGGTTGCACAATCGCCAGGGCACAGGGCTGAGAACAGCACACACACACACACGCACACACACACAAACCTGTTGCACAGTTGCCAGGGTACAGGGCTGAGAACGGCACACACACACACCAGTTACACTGTCACTAAGACACAGGGCTAAAAACAGCACAAACACACACACACACATACACTCACATACATACACACACAAACCACTTGCACAGTCGCCCAGGCATATGGCTGAGAATGGCACACACACACACACACACACACACACACACACACACACACACACACACACACACACCAATTTCACTGTCGCCCGGGCACATGGCTGAGAAAAACACATACATAGACACATACACACACAAACTGCTTGCACAGTCGTCAGGGCTCAGGGCTGTGAATGGCACACACAAACACTGACACACACACACACGAACAAACCATTGCACAGTCACCAGGGCACAGGGCTGAGAATTCAAACTTACACACACACACACAAACCTGATGCACAGTCGCCAGGGCACAGGACTGCGAACAGCACACACACACACACATACACAGAAAAACCGCTTGCACAGTTGCTAGAGCACAGGGCTCAGAACAGCACACACATGCACACACACACACACGCACGCACACAAATTAGTTGCACAGTTGCCAGGGCACAAGGCTGAGTATGGCACACACACACACCCAACCACACACACGCACACACACATAACCGGTTTCACAGTCTCCAGGGCACAGGGCTGAGAACAGCACATACCCAAACACAAACATACACATACAAACTGCTTGCACAGTTGCCAGGGCAAAGGGCTGAGAACGGCACACACAAACACAGACAAACTAGTTGCACTGTCGCCAGAGCACAGGGCTGAGAATGGCACACACAAACACACACACACACACAAATGAACAAACCATTGCACAGTCGCCAGGGCACAGGGCTGAAAATGGCACACACACACACTCACAAACCAGTTGCACTGTCACCAGGCCACGGGTCTGAGAACAGCACAAACACACACACACACACATACACACAAAACCCGCTTGCACAGTCACCACGGCACAGGGTTGAGAACGGCATACACACACTCACACACACACATAAACATACACATAAACTTGTTGCACATTAGCCAGGGCACAGGGCTCAGAACAGCTGTAACACACACACACAAACACACAAACTGGTTGTACAGTCGCCAGGGTACACGGCTGAGAACAGCACACAGACACACACAAAAGAACACATGAACAAACCAGTTGCACAGTAGCCAGGGAACAGGGCTTAGAACAGCACACACACGCACACACATACCGTTTGCACAGTCGCTAGGGTGCAGGGCTTAGAACTGCACGTACACACACGCACATACACACACAAACCGCTTACACAATCACCAGGGATAAGTCTGAGAATGGCACACACACACACACGAATACCCGCTTTCACAGTCGCTAGCACAGGGCTGAGAATGGCACACATACACACTCACACACACACATACACAAACACATAAACCGGTTGCGCACTAGCCAAGGCACAGGGCTCAGAACAGCTCTAACACACACACACACACACACACACATACCAGTTGAACAGTCTCCAGGGCACAGGGCTGAGAATTCAAACTTACACTCGACAAAAACAAACCTCTTGCACAGTTGCCAGTGCACAGGCATGAGAACAGCACCCACTCACATACACAGACAAACCGCTTGCACAGTCAACAGGGCACAGGGCTGAGAAGAGCACATATACACACACACACACACACACCAGTTACACAGTCACTAAGGCACAGGGCTGAAAACAGGACAAACCACACACACACATATACACTCACACACACACACACAAACCACTTGCACAGTCACCAAGGCACAGGGCTGAAACTGGCACACACACACACACACACAAACACACACACACACGCAAACCGGTTTCTCAGTCGCCATGGCACAGGGCTGAGAACAGCATATACACACACAGACAGACGCGCACACAGACACATACACACACAGACACATGCACACACAAACTGCTTGCACAGTCGCCAGGGCACATGGCTGTGAATGGCACACACAAACACACACACACATACAAACCGGTTTCACAGTTGCCAGGGCACAGGGCTGAGAACAGCACATACACACACACACACACACACACAGAAACATACGCAAACAATCTGCTTGCACAGTGGCCAGGGAACAGGGCTGTGAATTGCACACACAAATACACACACACACACACACACACACGACAAACCATTGCACAGTCGCCAGGGCACAGGGCTGAGAATGGCACACACACACACAGACACACACACACACCAACCGATTGCACAGTCTCTAGGAAACAGGGCTGAAAAGAGCACACACTTACACACACTCACACACACAAATGGTTACACAGTCGCCAGGACACAGAGGTGAGAATCGCGTGCACACACACACAAACCAGTTGCACAGTCGGAAGGGCACATGGCTGAAATCAGCACACACACAGACACACACACACACACCGGTTCCCCAGTTGACAGGACACAAGGCTCAGGATGGCACACACATCTACACACACATATACACAAACTGGTTGAACAATCGCCAGGGCAATGGGTTGAGAACAGCACACACACACACACACACACACAGGCATACAGATACTGATTGCACAATCGCCAGGGCACAGGGCTGAGAACAGCAACACACACACACACACACACACACATGAACACAAACTAGTATCAGAGTCGCCAGGGCACAGTGCTGATAACAGCACACACACTCAAGCCGGTTTCACAGTTCCCAGACCACAGGGCTGAGATCAGCACTCACCCCACACACAAACACACAAACCTGTACACATTCGCCAGCGTACAGGGCTGAGAACAGCACATACACACACATACACACACACAAAAGCCGGTTGTGCATCGCCAGGGCACAGGGCTGAGCATGGCACACACACAGACCAACACACACACAAAGAAACCAGTTTCAGAGTTGCCAGGGCAGAGGGCTGGGAACAGCACACACACACACATACACACACACACACACACACACCGGTTGCACAGTCGCCTGGGCACAGAGCTGAAAATGGCACACACACACACACACACACACACACACACACACACACACACACCCAAACAACTGCTTGCACAGTCGCCAGGACACAGAGATGAGAATCATACACACACACACACACACACACACACACAAACCTGTTGCACAGATGTCAGGGCACAGGGCTGAGAACGGCACACACACACACCAGTTACACTGTCACTAAGGCACAGGGCTAAAAACAGCACACACACACACACACACACATATACACTCACATACATACACACCCAAACAGCTTGCACTGTCGCCAAGGCACATGGCTGAGAATGGCACACACACACACACACACACACACACAGCAGTTTCACAGTCGCCGGGGCACAGGGCTGAGTAGAACACATACATACACACATACAAACACAAACTGCTTGCACAGTCGTCAGGGCTCAGGGTTGTGAATGGCACACACAAACACTGACACACACACACACACGCACAAACCATTGCACAATCACCAGGGCACAGGGCTGAGAATTCAAACTTACACACACACACACAAACCTGAGGCACAGTCGCCAGGGCACAGGGCTGAGAACAGCACACACACACACACACACACACACATACACAGAAAAACCGCTTGCACAGTCGCTAGGGCACAGGGCTGAGAACGGCGCACACACACACACACACACACAAATAAAGACACACAATCCGGTTTCACAGTCGCTAGAGCACAGGGCTGAGAACAGCACACATACACACACACAAACACAAACTGGTTGTGCAGTCATCAGTACACATTGCTGAGAACGGCACACACACACACACACACACTAACACACATACACCTAAATCTGTTGCACATTCGCCAGGGCACAGGACCGTGAACAGCAGACACAGAAACACACACACACACAAACAGGTTGCACAGTCGCTAGGGCACAGGGCTGAGAACAGAACACACACACACACAAACCAATTTCCCAGTCACCAGAGCACGGGGCAGAGAACAGCACACACACACACACACACACACATACACACTAAACGGTTGCAAAGTTGCCAGGGCACAGGTCTGAGAATGGCACACGCACACACACACACACGAACGCACACATACAGGTTGCACAGACTCCAGGACACAGGGCTGATAATTCACACACACACACACACACACACACAAAGCGGCTGTACAGTCGCCAAGACAAAGGACTCAAAACAGCTCTAACAAACACACACACACATATACATAAATCGGTGTCACAGTCACCAGAGCACAAGCCTGAGCACAGCACACACACACACACGCACACACACAAACTAGTTGCACAGTCTCCAGGGAACAGGGCTGATAACAGCACATGCACAAACACACATATACTCACACATACACACCAACGGGTTGCACAGTCGCCAAGGGACAGGGCTGAGACTACAGAAACAGACACACACACACACATAAACAAAAACCGGTTTCACAGTCGACAGGAAACAGGGCTCAGAACAAAACACACACGCACACACACACAAATTAATTGCACAGTCGCCAGGGCACAGGACTGACAACAGCACACAAACACACACAGGGACACATAAACGGGTTGCACAGTTTCCAGGACACAGGTCTGAGAAATGAAACACACACACACACACACATACACAAACACATAAAACGGTTGCGCACACACCAAGGCACAGGGCTCAGAACAGCTCGAACACACACACACAGACACACACAAACCTTTGCACAGTCGCCAGGCATAGGACTGAGAACAGCACACACACACACACAAACCTGTTGAACTGTCGCCTGGGCACAGGGCAGTGAACAGAACAAACACACACACAAACACCCAAACCGGTTACACAGTTTCCAGGGCACAGGGCTGAGAATAGCACAAACACACACATTCACATACACAAACTGGTTTCATAGTCGCCAGGGCACGGGGCTGAAAATGGCACACACATACACACACAAATACACACAAACCTATTGCACAGTCACCAGGTCACAGGTCTTAGAACAGGACACATACACACAGATACACACACAAACAGGTTGCACAGTCGCCAGGGCAAAGGGATGAGAAAAGCACACACACACACACACACACACACACAGAAACATTCACACAAACCGGTTGCACAGTTGCCAGGGGACAGGGTTAAAAACAGCTCTAACACACACACACACACACACACACACACACACACACATGCAAACTGATTGTACAGTCTCCAGGGTACAGCGCTGAGAACAGAACACACATACACACACACACACACACATAAACCGGTTTCACAGTCGCCAGAGCACAAGCCTGAGGACAACACAGACACACACACGCACAAACACAAATGAGTTGCATGATCGCTAGCACACAGGGCTGAGAACAGCACACACACACACACACACACACACACACACACACACACAAAACCAGTTGCACAATTGCCAGGGCTCGGGTCTGAGAATAGCACACACACACACACATATGCACACAAACACACAAAAAATGGCTGCACAGTCTCCAGGACACAGGGCTGAGAATTCACACACACACACCCAAACAAACCTGTTGCACAGTTGCCAGGGCACAGCGCTGTGTATGGCACACACTCACACACACAGACAAACCGGTTGAACCGTTACCAGAGCACAGGGCTGAGAACAGCACACACATACACACACACCGGTTGCACAGTCACCAGGCACAGGGCTAAGAACGGCACACAGTCACACACAAACACACACACAAACCGGTTGCACTGTCACCAGGGCACAGGGCAGAGAACAGCACACACACACAAAAACACAGAAAGACACACATACAAAAAAACGGGTTGCACAGTCGCCAGGGCACACGGCTGAGAACAGCACACACACACACACACGTACACACTAAAGGGTTGCAAAGTTGCCAGGGCACAGGTCTGAGAATGGCACACTCACACACACACACACACACACACACATGCACACACTTACAGGTTGCAGAGACTCCAGGACACAGTGCTGATAATTCACACACACACACACACACACAAAGCGGCTGCACAGTCGCCAAGGCAAAGGGCTCAAAACAGCTCTAACACACACACACACACACATATACATAAATCGATTTCACAGTCACCAGAGCACAAGCCTGAGCACAGTACACACACACACGCACAGACACAAACTAGTTTCACAGTCGCCAGGGCACAGGGCTGAAAACAGCACACACACACGCAGACAAACTGGTTGCACAGTCGCCAGAGCACAGGGCTGAGAACAGCACACACACACACACACAGACACACACAAAGGGTTGCATAGTTGTCAGCACACAGGTCTGAGTATGTCACAAACAGACATACGCACACACACACAAACAGGTTGCACAGTCTCCAGGGCACAGGGCTGAGAATTCAAACTTACACACATACACACACACACAAACCTCTTGCACAGTTGCCAGGCCACAGGGTTGAGAAGAGCACAGACTCACACACACAGACAAACGGGTTGCACAGTGGCCAGGGCACAGGGCTGAAATCAGCACACAAACACACACACACAAACACCGGTTACACTGTCACTAAGGCACAGGACTGAAAACAGCACCAACACACACACACATATACACTCACACACATACACACACAACCTCTTGCAAAGTCGTCAGTGCCCAGGGCTGAGAATGGAACACACACACACACACACACACACACACACACACATAAACCAGTTTCACAGTCGCCAGGGCACAGTGCTGAGAACAGCACATACACACACACACACATACGAACACAAACTGCTTGCATAATTGCCAGGGCAAAGGGCTGAGAATGGCACACACAAACACACACACACAAATGAACAAACCATTGCACAGTCGCCAGGGCACAGGGCTGAAAATGGCACACACACACACTCACAAACCGGTTGCACTGTCACCAGGCCACGGGTCTGAGAACAGCACACACACACACACACACACACACACACACACACACACACACACACAAACCGCCTGCACAGTCACCACGGCACAGGGTTGAGAACGGCATACACACACTCACACACACACATAAACATACATATAAACTTGTTGCACAGTTGCCAGGGCACAGGGCTGAGAACAGATGTAACACACACACACATGCACACAAACTGGTTTTACAGTCGCCAGGGTACACGGCTGAGAACAGCACACAGACACACACAAAAACACACATGAACAAACCAGTTGCACAATCGCCAGGGCACAGGGCTGAAAAGAACACACACTTACACACACTCACACACACAAACGGTTACACATCGCCAGGACACAGAGATGAGAATCGCGTGCACACACACACACACACAAACCAGTTGCACAGTCGGAAGGGCACATGGCTTAAATAAGCACACACACAGACACACACACACACCGGTTCCCCAGTTGACAGGACACAAGGCTCAGGATGGCACACACACCTACACACACATATACACAAACTGGTTGAACAATCGCCAGGGCAAAGTGTTGAGAACAGCACACACACATACACACACACACACAGGCGTACAGATACTGGTTGCACAATCGCCAGGGCACAGGGCTGAGAACAGCAGACATACACACACGCACACACACACAAACCTGTTGCACAGTTGCCAGGGCACAGGGCTGAGAACGGCACACACACACACCAGTTACACTGTCACTAAGGCACAGGGCTAAAAACAGCACAAACACACAAACACACATACACTCACATACATACACACACAAACCACTTGCACAGTCGCCCAGGCATATGGCTGAGAATGGCACACACACACACACACACACACACACACACACACACACACACACACACCAATTTCACAGTCGCCCGGGCACAGGGCTGAGAAGAACACATACATAGACACATACACACACAAACTGCTTGCACAGTCGTCAGGGCTCGGGGCTGTGAATGGCACACACAAACACTGACACACACACACACACGAACAAACCATTGCACAGTCACCAGGGCACAGGGCTGAGAATTCAAACTTACACACACACACACAAACCTGATGCACAGTCGCCAGGGCACAGGACTGCGAACAGCACACACACACACACATACACAGAAAAACCGCTTGCACAGTCGCTAGGGCACAGGGCTCAGAACAACACACACACGCACACACACACACACGCACGCACACATAAACCGGTTGCAGAATCGCCAGGGTACAGGGCTGAGAACTGAACACACACACAGACAAAAACCGGTTTTACAGTCGCCAGAGCACAAGCCTGAGAACAACACAGACACACACACGCACACACACAAATTAGTTGCACAGTTGCCAGGGCACAGGGCTGAGTATGGCAAACACACACACCCAACCACACACACGCACACACACAAACTGGTTTCACAGTCTCCAGGGCACAGGGCTGAGAACAGCACATACCCAAACACAAACATACACACACAAACTGCTTGCACAGTTGCCAGGGCAAAGGGCTGAGAACGGCACACACAAAGACAGACAAACTAGTTGCACTGTCGCCAGAGCACCGCTGAGAATGGCACACACAAACACACACACACAAATGAACAAACCATTGCACAGTCGCCAGGGCACAGGGCTGAAAATGGGACACACACACACTCACAAACCAGTTGCACTGTCACCAGGCCACGGGTCTGAAAACAGCACACACACACACACACACACACACACATACACACAAAAACCGCTTGCACAGTCACCACGACACAGGGTTGAGAATGGCATACACACACTCACACACACACATAAACATACACATAAACTTGTTGCACAGTAGCCAGGGCACAGG
>NC_082638.1:19312500-19317500 GCF_002263795.3 Bos taurus
AGGGCTGAAAACAGCACACACACACGCAGACAAACTGGTTGCACAGTCGCCAGAGTACAGGGCTGAGAACAGCACACACACACACCAACACACACTCAAGCCGGTTTCACAGTTGCCAGACCTCAGGGCTGACATCAGCACTCCCCCCCCCACACACACACAAACCTGTACACATTCGCCAGCATACAGGGCTGAGAACAGCACATACACACACATACACACACACACAGAAACCAGTTGTACAGTCGCCAGGGCACAGGGCTGAACATGGCACACACACAGACCGACACACACACAAAGAAACCAGTTTCAGAGTTGCCAGGGCAGAGGGCTGGGAACAGCACACACACACACATACACACACACACACCTGTTGCACAGTCGCCTGGGCACAGAGCTGAAAATGGCACACACACATACAAACAACTGCTTGCACAGTCGCCAGGACACAGAGATGAGAATCACACATACACACACACACACACGCACACACACACAAACCTTTTGCACAGTTGCCAGGGCACAGGGCTGAGAACGGCACACACACACACCAGTTACACTGTCACTAAGGCACAGGGCTAAAAACAGCACACACACACACACACATATACATTCACACACATACACACACAAACCGCTTGCACAGTCACCAGCGCACATGGCTGAGAATGGCACACACACACAAACACACACACACACACACACACCAGTTTCACAGTCGCCAGGGCACAGGGCTGAGAAGAACACATACATACTCACATACACACACAAACTGCTTGCACAGTCGTCAGGGCTCAGGGCTCAGGGCTGTAAATGGCACACACAAACACTGACACACACACACACACAAACAAACCATTGCACAATCACCAGGGCACAGGGCTGAGAATTCAAACTTACACACACACAGAGAAACCTGATGCACAGTCGCCAGGGCACAGGGCTGAGAACAGCACATGCACACACACACACACACACACATACACACCAACCGGTTGCACAGTGGCCAAGGGACATGGCTGAGAACCACAGACACACACACACACATAAACAAAAACCGGTCACAGTCGACAGGAAACAGGGTTCAGAACAACACACACACACGCACACACACAATTTAATTGCACAGTCGCCAGGGCACAGGACTGAGAACAGCACACAAACACACACAGGGACACACAAACGGGTTGCACAGTTTCCAGGACACAGGTCTGAGAATGAAACACACACACACACACATACAGAAACACATAAACCGGTTGCGCACTAACCAAGGCACAGGGCTCAGAACAGCTCGAACACACACACACAGACACTCACAAACCTTTGCACAGTCGCCAGGCATAGGACTGAGAACAACACACACACACACACAAACCTGTTGAACAGTCGCCTGGGCACAGCGCAGTGAACAGAACAAACACACACAAACACCCAAACCGGTTGCACAGTTTCCAGGGCACAGGGCTGAGAATAGCACAGACACAGACACACACATACACAAACTGGTTTCATAGTCGCCAGGGCACGGGGCTGAAAATGGCACACACACACACACAAATACACACAAACCTGTTGCACAGTCACCAGGATACAGGTCTTAGAACAGGACACATACACACAGATACACACACAAACAGGTTGCAGAGTTGCCAGGGCAAAGGGCTGAGAAAAGCACACACACACATAGAAACATTCACACAAACCGGTTGCACAGTCGCCAGGGGACAGGGTTCAGAACAGCTCTAACACACACACAAACACACACATGCAAACTGATTGCACAGTCTCCAGGGTATAGGGCTTAGAACAGAACACACATACACACACACACACACACATAAACCGGTTTCACAGTCGTCAGAGTACAAGCCTGAGAACAACACAGACACACACACGCACAAACACAAATGAGTTGCATGGTCGCCAGCGCACAGGGCTGAGAACAGCACACACACACACACACACACACACAGACACACACACACAAAACCAGTTGCACAATTGCCAGGGCTCGGGTCGGAGAATAGCACACACACACACACACATATATGCACACAAACACACAAAAAGTGGTTGCACAGTCTCCAGGACACAGGGCTGAAAATTCACACACACACCCAACAAACCTGTTGCACAGTTGCCAGGGCACAGGGCTGAGTATGGCACACACTCACACACACACACAAACCGGTTGAACCGTTACCAGAGCACAGGGCTGAGAACAGCACACACATACACACACACCGGTTGCACAGTCACCAGGCACAGGGCTAAGAACAGCACACACTCACTCACGGAAACACACACACAAACCGGTTGCACTGTCTCCAGGGCACCGGGCTGAGAACAGCACACACACACACACACACACACACACACACACACACACACACATACACACACAAAATGGTTTCACAGTCACTAGAGCACAGTGTTGAGAACAGCACACACACACACACACACCACACACAAACAAACTGGTGCACAGTCGCCAGGGCACTGGGCTTAAAACAGCACATGCACACACACACACACACACATACACACCAACCGGTTGCACAGTGGCCAAGGGACAGGGCTGAGAACCACAGACACACACAGACACACACACATACATAAACACAAACCGGTTTCACAGTTGACAGGAAACAGGGCTCAGAACAGCACACACATACACACACACACAAAACTGTTGCACTGTTTCCAGGGCACAGGATTGAGAACAGCACACACACAGATTCACACACACACATACACAAATACATAAACTGGTTGTGCACTCTCCAAGTCACAGGGCTCAGAACAGCTCTAACACACACACACAAACCGATTGCACGATCACCAGGGTTCATGATTGAGAACTGAACACCCCCACACAGAGACATAAACCGGTTTCACAGTCGCCAGAGGACAAGCCTGAGAACAACACAGACACACACACGCACACACACAAACCGGTTTCACAGTCTCCAGGTCACAGGGCTGAGAACAGCACATACCCAAACACAAACATACACACACATACTGCTTGCACAGTTGCCATGGCAAAGGGCTGAGAATGGCACACACACACACCCACACACACACACACACACACACACACGAACAAACCATTGCACCGTCGCCAGGGCCCAGGGCTGAGAATGGCACACAAATACACACAACACTCATAAACCAGTTGCAGTGTCACCAGTCCAATGGGCTGAGAAAGCACACACACACACACACATACACAAAAAAACCGCTTGCACAATCTCCAGGGCACAGGGATGAGAACGGCGCACACACACACACACACACATGAACAAACTAGTTGCGTTGTTGCCAGGGCACAGGGCTGAAAACGGCACACACACACACACACACACACATACACACACAAAACGGTTTCACAGTCACCAGAGCACAGTGTTCAGAACAGCACACAGACACAGACACACACACACACAAACAAACCGGTGCACAGTCGCCAGGGCACAGGGCTTAAAACAGCACATGCACACACACACACACACTCACATACACACCAACCGGTTGCACAGTCTCCAAGGGACAGGGCTGAGAACCACAGACACACACACACACACACACACACACACACACACATAAACACAAACCGGTTTCACAGTCGACAGGAAACAGGGCTCAGAACAGCACACACATACACACACACACACAACTGTTGCCCTGTTTCCAGGGCACAGGATTGAGAACAGCACACACACAGATTCACACACACACATACACAAATACATAAACTGGTTGTGCAATCTCCAAGTCACAGGGCTCAGAACAGCTCTTACACACACACAAACACCGATTGCTCGATCACCAGGGTTCATGGCTGAGAACAGAACACACACACACACAGAGACATAAACCGGTTTCACAGTTGCCAGAGGACAAGCCTGAGAACAACACAGACACACACACGCACACACACAAATTAGTTGCACAGTCGCCAGGGCACTGGACTGAGAACAGCACACAAACACACACAGGGACACACAAACGGGTTGCACAGTTGCCAGGACACAGGTCTGAGAATGAAACACACACACACATAAACACTAACCGGTTTCACAGTCGACAGGAAACAGGGCTCAGAATGGCACATACACACACACACACACACACACACACACACACACACACACATGCACAAAACTGTTGCACTGTTTCCAGGGCACAGGATTGAGAACAGCACACACAGAGATTCACACACACACATACACAAACACATAAACCGGTTGCACACTAGCCAAGGCACAGGGCTAAGAACAGCTCTAACACACACACACACACACACACACAAACCGATTGCATGGTCACCAGGGTTCATGGCTGAGAAGAGAACACACACACACACAGACATAAACCGGTTTCAAAGTCGCCAGAGCACCAGCCTCAGAACAACACAGACACACACACGCACACACACAAATTAGTTGCACAGTCACCAGGGCACAGGACTGAGAACAGCACACACACACACACAGGGACACACAAACGGGTTGCACAGTTGCCAGGACACAGGTCTGACAATGAAACACACACACACACACACAAAACTGTTTCATAGTCGCCAGGGCACAGGTCTGAGAATACAAACACACACACACACACACATACACACACAAACCAGTTGCAAAGATCCCGGCTACAGGACTGAGAACAGAACACACACACACACACACACACACACACACACCTGTTTCACAGTCTCCAGGGAACAAGCCTGAGAACAGCACACACACACACATGCACACACACAAACTAATTGCACAGTCGCCAGGGCACAGGGCTGAGAATGGCACACACACACACACACACACACACACACACACAAACCAGTTGCATAGTCTCCAGGGCACAGGGCTGAGAATTCACTTAAACACACACACAAAAACACATACCTGCTGCACAGTTACCAGGGCAGAGGCCTGAAAATGGCACACACTCAAACACACACACACACAAACCGGTTGCACAGTCGC
>NC_082638.1:19322500-19325000 GCF_002263795.3 Bos taurus
ACACACACACATACACAGAAAAACCGCTTGCACAGTCGCAAGGGCACAGGGCTGAGAACGGCGCACACACACACACACACACACAAATAAAGACACACAATCCGGTTTCACAGTCGCCAGAGCACAGGGCTGAGAACAGCACACATACACACACACTAACACAAACTGGTTGTGCAGTCATCAGTACACATTGCTGAGAACGGCACACACACACACACACACTAACACACATACACCTAAATCTGTTGACATTCGCCAGGGCACAGGACCGTGAACAGCAGACACAGAAACACACACACACACAAACAGGTTGCACAGTAGCTAGGGCACAGGGCTGAGAACAGAACACACACACACACAAACCAATTTCCCAGTCACCAGAGCACGGGGCAGAGAACAGCACACACACACACACACACATACACACTAAAGGGTTGCAAAGTTGCCAGGGCACAGGTCTGAGAATGGCACACACACACACACACACACGAACGCACACATACAGGTTGCACAGACTCCAGGACACAGGGATGATAATTCACACACACACACACACACACACACAAAGCGGCTGTACAGTCGCCAAGACAAAGGACTCAAAACAGCTCTAACAAACACACACACACATATACATAAATCGGTGTCACAGTCACCAGAGCACAAGCCTGAGCACAGCACACACACACACACGCACACACACAAACTAGTTGCACAGTCTCCAGGGAACAGGGCTGATAACAGCACATGCACACACACACACACACACACACACACATACACACCAACCGGTTGCACAGTCGCCAAGGGACAGGGCTGAGACCACAGACACAGACACACACACACACATAAACAAAAACCGGTTTCACAGTCGACAGGAAACAGGGCTCAGAACAACACACACACACGCACACACACAAATTAATTGCACAGTCGCCAGGGCACAGGACTGAGAACAGCACACAAACACACACAGGGACACACAAACGGGTTGCACAGTTTCCAGGACACAGGTCTGAGAATGAAACACACACACACACACATACACAAACACATAAACCGGTTGCGCACACACCAAGGCACAGGGCTCAGAACAGCTCGAACACACACACACAGACACACACAAACCTTTGCACAGTCGCCAGGCATAGGACTGAGAACAGCACACACACACACACAAACCTGTTGAACTGTCGCCTGGGCACAGGGCAGTGAACAGAACAAACACACACACAAACACCCAAACCGGTTACACAGTTTCCAGGGCACAGGGCTGAGAATAGCACAAACACACACATACACATACACAAACTGGTTTCATAGTCGCCAGGGCACGGGGCTGAAAATGGCAAACACACACACACACAAATACACACAAACCTATTGCACAGTCACCAGGTCACAGGTCTTAGAACAGGACACATACACACAGATACACACACAAACAGGTTGCACAGTCGCCAGGGCAAAGGGATGAGAAAAGCACACACACACACACACACACAGAAACATTCACACAAACCGGTTGCACAGTTGCCAGGGGACAGGGTTAAGAACAGCTCTAACACACACACACACAGACACTCACAAACCTTTGCACAGTCGCCAGGCATAGGACTGAGAACAACACACACACACACACAAACCTGTTGAACTGTCGCCTGGGCACAGCGCAGTGAACAGAACGAACATACACAAACACCCAAACCGGTTGCACAGTTTCCAGGGCACAGGGCTGAGAATAGCACAGACACAGTCACACACATACACAAATTGGTTTCATAGTCGCCAGGGCACGGGGCTGAAAATGGCACACACACACACACACAAATACACACAAACTTGTTGCACAGTCACCAGGTTACAGGTCTTAGAACAGGACACATACACACAGATACACACACAAACAGGTTGCACAGTTGCCAGGGCAAAGGGCTGAGAAAAGCACACACACACACACACACATAGAAACATTCACACAAACCGGTTGCACAGTCGCCAGGGGACAGGGTTCAGAACAGCTCTAACACACACACAAACACACACACATGCAAACTGATTGCACAGTCTCCAGGGTACAGGGCTTAGAACAGAACACACATACACACACACACACACACACACACACACATAAACCGGTTTCACAGTCGCCAGAGCACAAGCCTGAGAACAACACAGACACACACACGCACAAACACAAATGAGTTGCATGGTCGCCAGCGCACAGGGCTGAGAACAGCGCACACACACACACACACACACACACACACACACACACACAAAACCAGTTGCACAATTGCCAGGGCTCGGGTCTGAGAATAGCACACACACACACACATATATGCACACAAACACACAAAAAGTGGTTGCACAGTCTCCAGGACACAGGGCTGAAAATTCACACACACACCCAACAAACCTGTTGCACAGTTGCCAGGGCACAGGGCTGAGTATGGCACACACTCACATACACACACAAATCGGTTGAACTGTTACCAGAGCA
>NC_082638.1:19332500-19445000 GCF_002263795.3 Bos taurus
CAGGGCCCAGGGCTGAGAGTGGCACACACACACACACACACACAAATATACACATACACATAAACTGGTGCACAGTCACCAGTGCACAAGGCTGAGAACAGCACACACACACACACACACACACACACACACAAACAGGTTTCACAGTCGCCAGGGCACAGAGCTGAGAACAGCACACACACAAACACACAGACACAAACCAGGTGCAGAGTCGCAAGGGCACAGGCCTTAGAAAAACACACACACACAGACACACAAACACACACAAACCGGTTGCACAGTCGCCAGGGCACAGGGCTGAGAGTGGCACACACACACACACATGCACAAACCGGTTGCACTGTCACCAGGGCACAGGGCTGAGAACAGCACACACACACACACAAACCGGTTGCACAGTTGCCAGGGCACAGGGCTGAGAATGGTACACACACACACACACACACACACATACACCAGTTGCACAGTCCCCAGGGCACAGGGCTGAGAACACTATCCGAGTCTACCAGGCAATTCCAGTGATGGTGTCCAGCAAACATACACCTGGATCTTGAAGCACCTCCTCTTCAATTCCATGTGGATCAATGCAGGGCAACCTGCCCTGTTTTTGCACAGCATATAATGACCTGAGAATGAGCTTTCTTACTTTCTTTGTGTGTGTGTGTGTGTGTGTGTGTGTGTGTGTGTGTGTGTGTGTGCTGTTCTCAGCCCTGTGCCATGGCGACTGTGCAACTGGTTTGTGTGTGTGTGTGTGTGTGTTTGTGTGTGTAGGTGTGTGTACCGTTCTGAGCTTTGTGCCCTGGTGCCTGTGCAACCAGTTTGTTTGTGTGTCTGTGTGTGTGTGTGCTGTTCTCAGCCCTGTGCCTGGCGACTCTGCACAGGTTTGTGTGTGTGTGTGTGTCTGTGTGTGTGTGTTAGAGCTGTTTTCACCCTGTGATCTGGCGACGGTGAATATTCAGAGTTTTTTCCCTTAGTATTGACTGGTTGGATCTCCTTGCTGTCCAAGGGACTCCGAGAGTCTTCTCCAACACCACAATTGAAAAGCATCCATTCTTTGGCACTCAGCCTTCTTTATGATCAGCTGTCACATCCATACATGACTTTCGAAAAACCATAGCTTTGAGTAGATGGACTTTGTCAGAAAAGTAATGTGTATGTTTTTAATATTGTGTCTAGGTTTGTTATAGCTTTTCTTCATAGGGGCAAATACCTTTTAATTTCAAGGCTTCAGTCACCATCCACAATCATTTTGGACCCCAAGCAACTAAAGTCTGTCACTGTTTCCATCATTTCCCTGTACAAATTTAACTGTTTCCCACGATTTTTGCTGATTAGTATGTTCATTATCATTTACTTCCAAATATATCCTAATATTATATTTTTAAGACAAAGATTATATATTCTATGAGCTTTCCTGATCGCTCAACTGATGCACTTTCCAGCCAATGCAGGAGACACAAGAGGCTGAGGTATGATTCTGGGTCAGGAAGATACCCTGGAGAATAATGGCAATCAGCTCTAGTAGTCTTGCCTGAAAATTCCATGGAGATATATATATATTATGTATTAATATGTTTATTGATAATTACCAAATGAATGGCATTTTAAAAGATGTTTCTTTGTCAGTTTCTCATTATTGCATTATGGTCAGATCACACCTTCTAAATATTATTGACCATTTGTATTTGAAGATTTCCATTCAGTTAAGTATACAAAACTTTAGATTCCCATTCCAGTGAAGTAAAAATGAAGTGGGTGTGATGTACAGAAAATACTTGCAATGTCTAAACTATATCTGTGTAAAATGACCTCCTTTAAGCCTCCCAATTATTCCTGTATCTTTCAGTAGGGTACCTTTAACTAAGTTCCAGGTTTTATTAAATTTTACCAGTTTTTCCACAACTGTTCTTTTCCAGGTTCATGTCCCATATGTGATGCCAAATTGCATGAGGATATATACCGAAAAGCTACAGATACCTCCCTTAGTTTACTCTGGTCTTCAGTTCAGTCCAGTCACTCAGTCGTGTCTGACTCTTTGCTACCTCATGAATCGCAGCACGCCAGAGCCCCTGTCCATCACCAACTCCCGGAGTTCACTGAGACTCACATCCATAGTGTCAGTGATGCCACCCAGTCATCTCATCCTCTGTCGTCCCCTTCTCTTCCTGCCCTCAATCTCTCCCAGCATCAGAGTCTTTTCCAATGAGTCAACTCTTCACATGAGGTGGCCAAAGTACTGGAGTTTCAACTTTAGCATCATTCCTTCCAGAGAAATCCCAGGGCTGATCTCCCTCTGGTCTTAGCAGTTTCTTAAACTTTCCTTGCTTTTCATGACTTTTGACAATTTTCAGGAGTCCTTCAGGGACAGGTATTTTGCAGAATGACTCTCAATATGGGTTTGGTATGTTTCTCCTGGTTGCACAGGGGTTTATATATTTTTAGAACTATACCTCCAAGGCAATATATCTTTCTCATTACTTCCCATCAAGGATTCATACTATCAATATGACTTACCACTAGTTCCTCTGCTATAAAGTTATCTCTTTCCCCCTGACATATTCTGTCCTTTGGAAACAAGTCACTAAACCCAGCCTATACCTGGAGAGGGGCATGGACTCTCAAATTGAGGAAAATATCTAAGAGATTCACAAATTATTGAGTATAAAATTAATTGAAACACATTTATAAGGAAGATCTGGTTCCTCAAGCAATAGCTTTTAATTTTAAATTAATTAAATAAAAGTAAATTTTAATAGGTTTCCCAGGTGGTGATAGTGATAAGGAACCTGCCTCCCAATACAGGAGACATAAAAAATATGGGCTCAATCCCTGGGTCGGGAATATCCCCTGGAATGGGAAATGGCAACCCACCCCAGTATTATTGCCTACAGAATCCCATGGACTGAGAAGAGCCTGACGGGCTACAGTCCGTGGGGTCACAAAGAGTTGGACGGGACTGAGAATGTTCAAACTACGGCACAGTTGGACTCATCAGACATGCTAGTAAAGTAATGCTCAAAATCTCCCAAGCCAGGCTTCAGCAATACATGAACCGTGAACTTCCTGATGTTCAAGCTGGTTTTAGAAAAGGCAGAGGAACCAGAGATCAGATGCCAACATCTGCTGGATCATAGAGAAAGCAAGAGAGTCCCATAAAAACATCCATTTCTGCTTTATTGACTACGCCAAAGCCTTTGACTTTGTGGATCACAATAAATTGTGGAAAATTCTGAAAGAGAAGGGAATACCAGACCACTTAACCTGCCTCTTAAGAAACTTGTATGCAGGTCAGGAAGCAACAGTTAGAGCTGGACATGGAACAACAGACTGGTTCCAAATAGGAAAAGGAGTATGTCAAGGCTGTCTATTGTCACTCTGCTTATTTAACTTATATGCAGAGTACATCATGAGACACACTGGTCTGGAAGAAACACAAGCTGGAACCAAGACTGTCAGGAGAAATATCAATAACCTCAGATACGCAGATGACACCACCCTTAAGGCAGAAAGTGAAGAGGAACTAAAAAGCCTTTTGATGAAATTGAAAGTGAAGAGTGAAAATGTTGGCTTAAAGCTCAACATTCAGAAAATGAAGATCATGGCATCCAATCTCATCACTTGATGGGAAATAGATGGGGAAACAGTGGAAGCAGTGTCAGACTTTATTTTTTGGGGCTCCAAAATCACTGCAGATGATGACTGCAGCCATGAAATTAAAAGACGCTTAATCCTTGGAAGGAAAGTTATGACCAACCCATATAGCTTGTTCAAAAGCAGAGACATTACTTTGCCGACAAAGGTCCATCTAGTCAAGGCTATGGTTTTTCCTGTGGTCTTGTATGGATGTGAGATTTGGACTGTGAAGAAGGCTGAGGGCTGAAGAACTGATGCTTCTGAACTGTGGTGTTGGAGAAGACTCTTGAGAGTCCCTTGGATTGCAAGGAGATCCAACCAGTCCATTCTGAAGGAGATCAGCCCTGGGATTTCTTTGGAAGGAATGGTGCTAAAGCTGAAACTCCAGTACTTTGACCACCTCATGCAAAGTGTTGACTCATTGGAAAAGACTCTGATGCTGGGAGGGATTGGGGGCAGGAGCAGAAGGGGATGACAGAGGATGAGATGGCTGGATGGCATCACTGACTCGATGGAGGTGAGTCTGGGTGAACTCTGGGAGTTGGTGATGGACACGGAGGCCTGGCATGTTGCGATTCATGGGGTCACAAAGAGTTGAATGCAACTGAACTGACCTGAACTGCAGTGACTGAGCACACACAAGGATTTAATACCTCTGTCACATTAGCTACATTTTAATATCTCTGAAGTGGCATATTAGACAAGGAGAGAGAAAACTTTTTCATTGAGAATTCCCTAATGATCTGGTAGTTAGGGCTTTGTGTTTGCAATGGGGGGGGGGCAGAAATTCAATCCCTGGTTGAAGATCTATGATTCCTTAAGCCTTACAGGAAACAAACAAAAATTCCTACAAGATGAACACCCCGACTGAAAAATCAGATAAAGTATATAAATACATTACCTCACAGAAGAGAAAAATATGCATTTATATATGTGAAAACCTGATCATCCTTATTAGGGAATACATGTAACAATGATTTAAAAAATTTATATTGCTACCAAAATGTCTGTGAATAGCATTTACTTAGATCATTGTTTTGCCAAGCTTTCTTCTTTTCAAATGTAGTGCACATTAACATATGAAACTGCTTTAGCTCTGTCTCAAAAAGTTTGCTATTTTCAATATCATTCCTTTTTTCATAACAATTTCACTTAGGAGCTACAAGTTATTTAGGTTCAGAAGCAGGAATCAGTTCAGTTTAGTTCAGTCACTCAGTCATGTCCGACTCTTTGCAACCCCATGAATCGCAGCATGCCAGGCCTCCCTGTCCATCGCCAACTCCCGGAGTTCACTCAGACTCACGTCCATCGAGTCAGTGATGCCAGCCAACCATCTCATCCTCTGTCATCCCCTTCTGCTCCTGCCCCCAATTCCTCCCAGTGTCAGAGTCTTTTCCAATGAGTCAACTCTTCGCATGACCTCATGCCAAAGTACTGGAGTTTCAGCTTTAGCACCATTCCTTCCAAATAAATCCCAAGGCTGATCTCCTTTAGAATGGACTAGTTGGATCTCCTTAAAGTCCAAGGGACTCTCAAGAGTCTTCTCCAACACTACAGTTCAAAAGCATCAATTCTTCAGCGCTCAGCTTTCTTCACAGTCCAACTCTTACATCCATACATGACCACAGGAAAAACCATAGCCTTGACTAGATGGACCTTTGTTGGCAAAGTAATGTCTCTGCTTTTGAATATGCTATCTAGGTTGGTTATAACTTTCCTTCCAAGGAGTAAGTGTCTTTTAATTTCATGGCTATTTTGTATCTGTCAGTAACAAATCTGCCTGCAATGCAGGAGACCCAGGTTTGAACGCTGGGTCAGGAAAATACTATGGAGAAGGAAATGCCAAGCCATTGTGGTATTCTTGCCTGGGAAAACCCATGGACAGTGGAGACTGGTGGGCTAGAGTGTGTGGGGTTGCAAGAGTCAAATACCACTTAGCAACTTTACCACTACCACATGGATTATCAGAAAATCTCATATCCATATATATACAGATATAGCTATCTTAGAGAAATTACTGTGAAACACATACACATGTTCATAGGCAGCTTATTCAAAAAGGCAAAATTAAAGCCTCAAATTTCAGGCACAGTAAATGGACATATAAGACTATGCCCATTCATCCAAGGGAATTCTACCCAGTAATGAAAAGGAATGTTCCACAGCTACATGTAATAAGAATGCATCTCACTTATTTGAAAGAAAACAAAGACCAGGGGAACAGAAATTCTGTTGTGTGATTCTATCTATTTAAAATTTGAAACAAAGGAAAATGAATACCTGGTGCTAGAGTTCAGAGAAATGGTTACTTTGGGGATCAGAGAGAAGCCAGGAAGGAACATGGAGATTTCAAAGCTACTTGATGGTGGAGAGATGAAGCCAGTACAATCTCAGTTACAGTAAATCCAGACTTTATTTTTTAGGGCTCCAAAATAACTGTGGACTGCTACTGAGGCCCTGAAATTAAAAGACACTCTTTGGAAGAAAAGCTGTGACAAATGTAGATAGCATCTTAAAAGACAGAGACATTACTGTGCCAACTAATGTCCATAAAGTCAAAGCTATAGTTTTCCCAGGAGTCAGATACAGATGGAAGAGCTGGACTGAAGGCTGAATGCTGAATTGATCTGTTTGAACTGTGGTCCTGGAGAATGGAGAAGACTCTGGAGAGTCCCTTGGACTGCAAGGAGATCCAACCAGTCAATCCTAAGGGAAATCAACCCTGAATGTTCAGTGGAAGAACTGATGCTGAAGCTCCAACAATTTGGTCACCTGATGGGAAGAGTCAACTTATTGGAAAAAACCCTGATGCTGGGAAATATTGAAGGAAGGAGCACAAAACATGACAGAGGACAAGATGGTTGGATGGCATCAGCAACCCAATGGAATGAGTTTGAGCAAGCTTCAGGAGACGGTGATGGACAGGGAAGCCTGGTGTACTGAAGTTTATAGGGTCACAGGGAGTCAGACATGACTGAGCAACTGAACAAAAGCCAAGCAGGGTCTTTATGTACAGCTGGCTGAACCTCAATAGGGCTGTTTTGAATTTCTGGAGGTGGGTAGAACATAGTTTTTAGCCAGATCCCTTGCTGCAACACATCTGGAGTAGTTTGTGTTGGTAGTCAATCTTCTTTGTAGTTTTTCTGGGTGGCACTCGGGAGTCAGTGTTCCTCACAATGATGGATGCTGTCTCTCTTAGGGAAATCAACTCAGTCTCAGCTGAACTGAAGTTTGGATCATGACCTCTGTTTCAGTAGGCAACCCTTGCAATTGTTCTGGCTTTTTGAATGGCTGATGATTATTGGTTTGATGCTCTGTATTTTCCTTTGGCTTCAATAACTGTAGTAGGCACTTGGAACATGGAAAGACCCTCTTGTTCCAGTGCCTCCAAGTGTGATTTACGAAGGATATCACCAGTTTGAAAAATTTGAGGCAAAACAGACAAAGCAAATTGTTTGTGTTTCCATGCCATGTTCTAAAATTTGCCTCTGTATCAGCAAAGGCTGAAGATCTGTAATTGCAAATGTGGCATTCATAAGGTGTTTTGCCAGGTTTGTGACTGTCCTTCATGTGTTGTAAGAGAACCTGATGTGTTTCGAAGGACAATTCACAGATTTTACAGACCGTGGAGGGCTCCCCAGAAGTGTGGACACTTTCAATGTGATACGCAGCTGGAATGGGCTGGGAAACTGGCGGTTGCAGTGCTGGCCAGTAGTGTGGATTTCCTAGCTGTCACCCTTCTGCTTCTCAAACTCCAGATGGTTCCTCACCTGGGTCATAAACTTGACATTTTTTAGAACTCTCAAGCAGCTGAGGCTTGTGAGTCACACAGCTCAGCTGAGGGTTGTGAGTCACTCAGCTCAGCTGAGGCTGTGTGAGTCTTCTGTTCTGGCTGCCTATCTCTTGTATGCTGTCCACAGTAAAAGTCATCAAGTAGCATGATCAGATTTCATTTCATGGGACCAACAATCTTGCTCTGACTTGCTAGAGTCAAAAAGTCTGTTTTCTCCAGCCCTTCCAAACTACATGTGCTGTCTGGATCCATAAGACTGAAGCATGTCTGGTCATTTACGTGAATCTGTGAAAATGGTGTCTCACCATAAACATGGCTTGGTGAGGTCAAGAGACCTTCCAAGGTCATAATCATATTATTTGTAGAATAGACTCCTGGAGGGGCCATGGTGAATTCAGGTCCCCCTGGGATTCCGTTTCTGAGTCTGGTCACTCTGTTCAAATGTTAGAAATGACTGGCTTTGAACTTGAATCCAGGTGTCACTCTCTGTGGTTTTAGTTAACCCTGAGGGTTGTTCTCTGAAAATATTAAATGGAAAATTCCAGAGAGAAATAACTCATAAATTGTAAATTGCATGTCATTTTGAGGAGTGTGATTGGAATCTCACACCATCCTGCTTCCTCCTGCCCAAAATGTGAATCGTTCCTTAGTCCTGCACATCCCACTCGGTTGTTACTTGTTTACCACAATGACTGTTGAGATGTCACAGAGCTGTGACCAAATCACCCTTATTTTACTCAATAATGAACCCAAAGCATATTAGAGTGATGCTGGCCATTTAGACATGCTAGAGGGAATCCATTAAGTGCTACATTTAAGTGAAAATATCAAAGTTCTCAATTTGATTAAAAAGAGAACAGTTGCATGCTGAGGTTGCTAAGATCTGTGGTGAATGTGAAGAAGAGAAAAGAAATCTGTATCAGTTTTGCTGTTAAACCTCAAACTGCAAAAGGTATGGCCACAGAGTGCAGTAAGTGCTTGCTGCTGCTGCTGCTTCTGCTGCTAAGTCACTTCAGTCATGTCCGACTCTGTGCGACCCCATGGACTGTAGCCCACCAGGGTCCTCTGTCCCTAGGATTTTCCAGGCAAGAACACTGGAGTGGGTTGCCATTTCCTTCTCCAATGCATGGAAGTGAATAGTGAAAGTGAAGTCACTTCAGTTGTGTCCGACTCTGTGCGACCCCATGGACTGTAGCCCACCAGGGTCCTCTGTCCATGGGATTTTCCAGGCAAGACTACTGGAGTGGGGTGCCATTGCCTTTAGGGTGAAAAACATCAGTAAATTAGTACAGTAATATATTTTACATGGAAACTTTCACAAAACTTCTATAAAAGTATACTGTTATAATTGTTCTATGTTATTATTATACTTTCCCTGGTGACTTAGATGGTAAATTGTCTGCCTACAATTCAGGAGACCCGGCTTCAATCCCTGGGTTGGGAAGATCCTTCACAACAGGAAATGGCAACCGACTCCAGAATTCGTGCCTGGGAAATCCCATGGACAGAGGAGAGTAGTAAGGTGCAGTCCAAGGGGTTGTAAAGAGTCGGAAACGACTGAGCAACTTCACTTTCACTTTCCTGTCATTATTAGTTGCCAATCTCTTACTGTACTTTTATAAAATAAACTGCATCACAGGTATGTTTGTATAGCAAAAACACTGTGTATATAGGGTTTGATACTACGTGAGGTTACAGATATCCACTGGGGGTCTTGGAACTTACTCTGTGCAGATGAGTGGTGATGATTCTATTTCTTTCAAAAGACAAAATTAGTACTTGATTGAATCATTGGCTGAAACATTGAGATAACTATTAACACCCTTTTTTTATACATAAGGAAACATCTCAAACTCAGTTAAGTGACATGACAGTTTTAAACTTTCTTCCCCAGCCCCCACTTTTGCCTTGTCTCCCCATGATGGCCCAGTGCTCCTGTCACTCTACAGGAGAGCTGGTAGGTGCCATTTTGCTATAGTTCTCCAATAGCACTCAGAAATGCTGAACAACATAAAATGTCTAAAAGAGCCCTCATCTGTCCCTTGGGGCTGCCCCTCACGCCCTCCTCTCTGTGAGTCCAGAAGGCATCGGACTCTATTCATGGATCAAAAATATATAAAAAAAAAAATCCAGAAAGTTCTAATAACAAAACTTGAACCTGCCTCATGCTGGAAAATATATATATATATATATATATATATATATATATTTGTGTACTTGAAACTATTTACAGAGCACTGACATTGTATTAAGTATTATAAGGAATCTGGGGATAATTTAAAGCATGTGGGAGCACCCCCTTAAGTTACATGCAAAGACTACACCATTTTATATAAGAGACTTGCACTTCCATGCATTTTGGTATCTGTGGGTGCAGGGTTCCTGGACCCAATCTCCCAAGGGCACCGAGGAGAGAGGACGGGGCCTTCTCAGGACTTCTGCTGCTCTCCCTGCCTAGGATGCTGTCTCAAGTACCATCACCCAGCTCCTGATCTGTCACGGTCCACAGTTTGTCTGCCAAGCTTGCCCGACCATGATGTCAGAAATTACAGCCTTCTCCCACTCACATGCCATATTCAACTCCAGAGCTATTGGGTTGCTATATTTTTGTTTCTAGAACAACATGTGGCATCTGTCAGTGTTATATGTCTGCTACAAAAATAAACAGTAACTCTTAATAATACAATCATTTGTCTGTATCACAGGCTCGACCCACTAATTCCTGGATCCCCAGGTACTTACACTTGATCTTAGCCAAAAGGCTGAGAAGCAGTTTTCCCTAGCATTTCATGAAATCCAAATCTTAATGACTTAAAACTATCACACAAGGGAGAGTGTCAGCCAGTATGTAGCTGGATGATGTCAGGACCAGTTGTAGTCATTGAAACAAAAGATACGTAACACAATTTCTCTCCATATAATACATTTTTCGATAGCTTCCATGCCATTAACAGGTTTCGCTGACATTTACGACCATTCTAAAGTTTACATTTGACCATTTCTGATACCAGATCACATTTCATCAGTAGCGTACCATAGTTTGCTTGGCTAAATGGTGGCTCTAGCAGTAAAGGACCCTCCTGGCAATGCAGAAGACTTAAGAGACACAGGTTCAATCTCTGGGTCAGGAAGACCCCCTGGAGGAGGGCATGACAACCCACTCCAGTATTCCTGCTTGAAGAATCCTGTGGACAGAGGAGACTGCTGAGCTACAGTCCATAGAGTTGGAAGAGTCAAACATGACTGAAGCAACAGCACATACACACATTCATATGTATATAAATATATATTTTATAGTGGTGTGAAAAATAATGCTTCGGGCCTTCCTGGTGATCCAGTACTTAAGACTCCTCACTCCAAGCCAGGGGGCATGGCTTCAATCCCTGGGCAGGGACCTATGACCCCACATGCCACAGATAAGATTTGATCAGTCACTCAGTTGTGTCCAACTCCTTGCGACCCCATGAATTGCAGCACGCCAGGCCTCCCTGTCCATCACCAACTCCTGGAGTTCACCCAGACTCATGTCCATCGAGTCAGTGATGCCATCCAGCCATCTCATCCTCTGTCGTCCCCTTCTCCTCCTGCCCCCCAATCCCTCCCAGCATCAGAGTCTTTTCCAATGAGTCAACTCTTCGCATGAGGTGGCCAAAGTACTGGAGTTTCAGCCTTAGCATCATTCCTTCCAAATAAATCCCAGGGCTGATCTCCTTCAGAATGGACTGGTTGGATCCCCTTGCAGTCCAAGGGACTCTCAAGAGTCTTCTTCAACACCACAGTTCAAAAGCATCAATTCTTCAGCCCTCAGCCTTCTTCACAGTCCAACTCTTACATGCATACATGATCACAGGGAAAACCATAGCCTTGACTAGACGACCTCTGTTGGCAAAGTAATGTCTCTGCTTTTGAATATGCTATCTAGGTTGGTCGTAACTTTGCTTCCAAGGAGTAAGCATCTTTTAATTTCATAGCTGCAGTCACCATCTGTAGTGATTTTGGAGCCCAGAAAAATAAAGTCTGACATTGTTTCCACTGTTTCCCCATCTATTTCCCATGAAGTGGTGAGACTGGATGCCATGATCTTCGTTTTCTGAATGTTGAGCTTTAAGCCAAATTTTTCACTCTCCACTTTCACTTTCATCAAGAGGCTTTTGAGTTCCTCTTCACTTTCTGCCATAAGGGTGGTGTCATCTGCATATCTGAGGTTATTGATATTTCTCCCAGCAATCTTGATTCCAGCTTGTGTTTGGCAAAAACAAACAAACAAAACACCAAATAATGTTGTAGATTACAGGTGATGTCTTCTTAGATTTAATGAAGATTCTATTTTTCATAAGCAGAATCCAGCCTACTAAATTCGTGTAGCAAGCCACTAATGCTATGCTAGCTGCCTTATATAGGCAAATGGTTTAGAAAGGGATTGACAAATTGGCATGCCTCCTGTTTGTTTTTTTCTCCCAACCAGCAAGCTAAGAATGATTTTTATGTTTTAGTTTTTTTTTTTTTAACTTTTAAAAATACGTTTAATATTTTTACTTTTTAATTTTATTTGGGGGAAACAAAGGAACATTTTGTGACATGTAAAAATTATATGATGTCTAAATTTCAGTGTCACAAATAAAGTTTTTTTGGAACACAACTGCGATCATTTGCCACTGCACAAGGTTGTTTCACACTGCTAATGGCAAAGACCGAATGGACCTTAATTCCTGGTTACTTTCTAGCCCTTTATAGAGAAATTTTGCAGACTCATGACTTCAGAGAACAAAATGAAGTATTCCAAACCCCATGGCTCACCAGCTGCTGATGTCCAGTTGACTCAGTGAAGCTAAACATATCCCATTCTGAGCCCCAGTGGCGGGTGAAGCTGGAGTGTTTTTGTCTTCACGTCCCAGAGAGATTTCTCTGGAAATACCAGCACCACTTCCTGTGTCCAGTGTCCATGAACCCCTACAGTGAGGCTGTTTCAGGAGATTCCAAATCTTTTAAAGCCCATTCTAACCCAATCCATAGTATCCAACCCGGGCTCCAAACAGGTTTCTGAAACAGTTTTCCCCCATCGAGTCTTTCAACTAGAAATCTTTCTACCAAGTTGCTAGAGAGAGGAAAGAATGTGGATGGGGCTTCAGGGCTTCACCCAGGGGCTATTGTCCAGGTCTCAGGGTGGTGAGAGTCTCCACTTCTCTCTCTGGCATCCAGAGGCCCACCACTTTATCTCCAATTTATCTGCAATTGTAGTTATTTGGGGTTCAATAGCTTAAGGGCAGGGGAAGGCGGTCTACACAGCTATTCCGACAGAGCTCAGGCTGATATCAGGAACCTAAAAAGGCAGGGGTCCTCTTCCAATGCCAGAAAATTCACCAGCTGCAAACAGCAAACCCCTGTATTCTTCCAGGGGCAAGGGGGATAGGTTGGGGGGGCAGAGCGGGCAAGGTGGGAGGGCAGGAAGCAAGCTTACTCCCAAGTGATCTGCACTTGAAGATTCAGCACCTGCTGGATTCCTGGGGTCCTCATCATGGATTTCATGCTGAACTCCAGGAGCTTGATCTAGGCAAGGGCTCATGCTTTCTAAAACCATGTCGGGGTGCTAGGTCACACCCTGGTCCCCCTCCTTCTCCCTTCCTTCCTCACTCCCCCTCTTCTCTCTCCTTCCCCTTTGCACCACTTAGATTATATCTCAAGCTTTCCCTCCCACTGCCTTTACAGCCTTATGCACACAGATTCTTAGGAGGAGGGAGGGTTTTAGAGAAGAAATATGTGTATTTCCATTTCTTATAAGGTAACAGTCACTGAATTAGAAAAAAAATGAAGTTCAATAATGAACGTGATCTCAAGCGCTATAAACAGATATAACATCAAAAATACCGTTCTTATCAAATCAACATGTGTTCACCTTAAATTTATAAAATATATGTCCATTACATCTCAATGAAACAGGAAAAAAAAAAAAAACCTGACCATTAGAAAGAGATCATTTTATACTCTTTTAAGATGGTTGATGGTGAGTGCTGTGTCTAGTTGCTCAGTTGTGTCTGACTCTTTGTGACCCCATGGACTGTAGCCAACCAGGCTCCTCTATCCATGGAATTCTCCAGGCAAAAATACTGAAGTGGGTTGCCATGTCTTTCTGCAATGCTGGTGAGTATGAAAACCCAAGGCTAGGGAATGCCCTGGTGGTTCAGTGGTTGAGAATCTGCCTTCCAAGGCAGGGAGCATGGATTTGATCCATGATTGGGGAAATAAGATCCCACAACACAGAGGGCAGTAGAACCCACAAAGGATGCTGCATGCCACAACTAATACCCAAGGCACCCAAATAAGTAAATAAAAATAAATATTTGAAAAAACTCTATGTTATTTACATTCTTCTGGATATATTTGAAAGCATGATATTAACAGTTTTATTTATTTATGGAAGCACCACGAGACTTCCTTCAGGATCTTAGTTTCCTGTCCAGGGACTGACCCATGTCACCAGAGTGAAAGTATTGAGCACCAAGCACTGGTTTCCCAGAGAATTCCTAGTTTTATTTACTTAAAGGGTTTATTCTTATTGTATGCAAAAGCTGCATCCTTTGCAGTGTTTACACTTACAACAAAAACATTTTGGGTGTCAACTATAAAATGTTTGCAAAAACTTAAGGGAAAGAAAGGAAAATTTTGACTACTTATTTGTGCTTCTAGGCTTCCCTGATGGCTCAGACAGTAAAAAATCTGCTTGCAGTACAGGAGACCAAGGTTTGATCCCTGGGTCAGGAAGACATCCTGGAGAAGGGAAAGGCTAGCCACTCCAGTATTCTTGCCTGGAGAATTCCATGTACAGAGGAGCCTGTAGAGCTATTATCCATGGGTTTGCAAAGAGCCGAACACAACTGGCCAACTAACACGTTCATTTTCATATGCTTCTAGAAATTGCTCAAATTTCAGAATCACCTGGGACATTGTTAAACATAGAGATTCCAGGGCTGCATATCACATCTCAGAAACTCAGATTGCCAGAGGAGAGGGCCTGGGAATCTGAAAGTTCAGTGTTTGCCGCACTTGATTCTGTAGTGAAGTGAATCCCAGGGTGTAAAATCCTCCAATACTTTGGGAAAGATTGATCTCTGGTGTCGCAGAGGTATAGAATCCACCTGTTAATGCAGGAGACCTGGGTTCAATCTCTGAGTTGCAAAGATCCCCTGGAGGAAGAAATGGCAACCCACTCCAGTATTCTTGCCTGGGAAATCCCATGGACAGAGGAGCCTGGCAGGCTACTGTCTATGGGGTCACAAAAGAGTCAGACACAACTTAGCAATGAAACCACAACAATGAAAGTGAAAGTCGCTCAGTGGTGTCTGACCCTTCATGACTCCACGGACAATACAGTCCATGGAATCCTCCAGGCTAGAATACTGCAGTGGGTAACATTTTCCTTCTCCAGGGGATCTTCCCAACCCTGGGTAAAGCCAGGTCTCCCATATTGCAGGCAGATTCTTTACCAGTTGAGCTACAAGGGGAGAACAACAATAAAAAACATGTTTAAAATACCCAAGAATCTACTCCTTCAGGAAACCCTGAGGGTGGAGGGTCAAGAATTCATTTTTTCATCATTGGACACATTGACCACCTGCCTTGGGAGGAGCAGGTTATTGGTAATTCAATACACCAATCACATGTTGTTGCTTGAGCTGGGAGCTTCATTCTCCCCACCACCCTTCAGAGATTCTAGGACTCCCACACATTCTCTGACAGCGTCTAGATGTCCTTCATATTGAAAGAAGTTAGGGTATAAGCAAAGCCAAGCGATCTGGGTCCAAACTTCTCAATTTGGGCCACACTTTCAAATCTCCTGGGCTGTGATTCTTAACCCTCAGTGAATCTAAGGAATTGCTATGTGTTTTGTCCAAAAACACATTCTTGTCCAACAGTTGTAGGTCTGAGTTTCTCACAAGCTCCAGGTGTTGCCCAGGCTGCATAAGGTGTCATATTAAACAGTGAGTATTAGAGAGCTTTTGAAAAGTACTGATGTTCTGGTTGACTCTGCCAATCTTACTCCATACCCACAGAATCAGTATCTCCAAGAATTGGACCAGGGAGTCAATGTTATTAAAGGTCTCAGACATTTCTAAGGAGCAGGTATATTGCAAATGTGCAGCCAGGCAAATCACCCCACCATCAACCCTGTTTTGGGCTTTACTGTGTCCTGAAAATTCCATATGTTGAGGGGACTTTCACAGTGGTCCAGTGGCTAAGAATCTGCACTTCCAGTGCAAGGGGCTGGGCTCCAGTCCCTGGTCAGGGGACTAGATCCCACATGCTGCCAGGAAGACCAAAGCCCCCATGTGAAACAACTAAGACCTGGTGCAGTCAAATTAATTAATTAATTAAAAATATATCTGTAGAAGTCCTAGCACCCAACACTTTGGAATGTAACCATATTTGGAAATAATACCTTTAACAAGGTGATTAAGTTAAAACAAGGTCGCTAGGGTGGGCCCTAGTCCAATCTGATGGTTCTCCATATAAAAAGAGAGAGGGGAATTCCCTAGCAGGCCAGTGGTTAGGGCTCAGAACTTTCACTGTCAAGGGCCCAAAGTCAAATCGTGGTCTGGAAACTAAGACCCAGAAGGGAAGCATCACAGCTAGCAACAAAACAAAAAAAAAAAAAGAGGAAATTAGGACACAAAAGACATCAAGGATGCTTGGACATAAAGGGACAGGAGGACACAAGAATGCAGCTGTCTATGCATCAAGGAAAGAGACCTCCAGAGACACCACACTGTCAACACCTTGATTCTGGGCTTCGGGCCTCCAAAACTGGGAGAAAACAGTTTTCTGTTGTTTAAATCTGAGGTATTTCTGGTGGCGACCTTAGTACCCTAACACATTCTTTAGATCGGGAGTCCCTAGAAAGGGCTCACCTCAAGGACAGGCAGGATGTACACAGGTGATGACTCAGCTCCCACGTGACTCCCACCCATCAACAAATGCCCACCCACCCAGATTTTCCAGGAGGAAGCCTGCTCCTGTGAAACACTTCTTGCAGACCATTGCTGCTAAAGGTCTCCATCCAACTCTCTTTCTGGCCCCAACATCTTTTACTTCTCTTCTAGACTGTGAGGGACAGAACCTTGAAAACAGAGTGAGGCCTGTGCTCAAACCATCCTGGATGTGAAAGGGAGTATGTCTTTTAATGAAAAAAAAAAAAAAAAAGGAATAAAACCCCAGAGCTGTCAAGCAGAATACAATGAAGCTTATCACCAGATGTACCAAAAAGCCTTCATACGTTAGGTTAGGAAAAAGCAGAGGACATGAGTTCAATCTCTTCTGCAGGTAAGGTTTCCAGGAATGAGGACAGCATGATTTCTGTAGATGGGTTGAGAGCAGGTGAATTTATTGAAAGGCATTTGAGTCTGTAGCCAGAAGAGGAATATGAGTGGAGGGGGTATGTCATCCTTCATTTCCCTCTACCTCCAGAAGTTTCTATGATATGGGCCATGATCACAGGGCTCCCAGAGTTCAGGGAGAGAGGAATGTTTGGTGACTTCATCAAAGCCTGACGCATAGAAGCTGCCTTTCAGAAGCCAACATCAGATTTCTGGACCATCTGTCAGGCTCAAGAAATGACCTACTAGGAACTCTCTGGTAGTTCTGCAATGGTGAGGACTCTGTACTTTCACTGATGAGTGCATAGATTCTATCCTTAGTTGGGGTTAGAAGCTGCAAGCTTCATAGGCTGGCCAACAAACAAAACAAAAAAAGAAAGACAGACATGACCTATTCCCACTTTTCCTTCCATGGACAACTGCAGGGTCAACTCCAGTGCAGGTCCATTGCTGTGGTCAGGGAGGAAGCTCCCCGAGGCTTGTGACCATGGAGAGACATGTGATCAGCCTGAGTGTCCACCAACAGGGCTGGGCACCTCACACCAACTGAGCACCTGGTACCCAGTAGGAGATCAGCCCTACAGATAAGGGCTGTATGAGAAGTGGACTCTACAAGGTGGCCAGAAAGCACACCTTTCAAGAGGGCACTAATCCAGGTGGCCAGCCTGTTCCGATTTTATCCATCTCTAGGGGAGAGCCAGGCATTTCCATTGTTCTCACAAACCTTTTCCTCTTCTACTCTCCCTGGGACATCTTTATATCAAGAGATTGTTGTTGTTCATTTGCCCAGTTCTATCTGAAACCCCATGAACTGCAACATGCCAGGTCTTGCTGTCCATTACCATCGCCTGAAGTTTGCCCAAGTTCATGTCTATTGCATTGGTGATGCCATCCATCCATCTCATTCTCTATCACCCTCTTCTCCTTCTGCCCTCAATCTTGCCCAGAATCAGAGACTTTCCCAGTGAGTCAGCTGTTGCCATCAGATGATCAATATAGTGGACCTTCAGCTTCAGCATCATTCCTTCTAACAAGTATTCAGGGTTGATTTCCCTTAAGATTGACTGGTTTGATCTCCTTCTTGTCCAAGGGACACTCAGGAGTCTTCACCAGCACCACAACTCGAAGGCAAAAATCTGTGGCACTCTGCCTTCTTTGTGGTCCATCTCTCACAATCGTACATGACCACTAGGAAGACCATAGCCTTGACTATAGAGACCTTTGTCAGCAGAGTAATGTCTCTGCTTTTCCACACACTAAGTTTTTCACAGCTTTCCTGACAAGAAGCAACTGTCTTTTGATTTCATGGTTTCAATCACCATTGCAGTGATTGCACAGGCCAGGAAGAGGAAATCTGTCAGTACTTCCACCTTTTCCCCTTTTATTTGCCATGGAGTAAGGGACCAGATGCCACAAACTTAGTTTTTTTTAATACTTGGTTTAAGCCGGCTATTTCACTCTCCTCCTTGATCCTCACCTCATCAGTCCAGAGTGTCTGGCTTCTTGCTACTTCTGCTCTCAGTTCTAATTCGCTTAGTAAGAAATCGTAAAAGGATGGTTTCACAGGTTAAATGCAAGGGTGGTACAGAGAGGGACTGAACCTTAATGGACCATGACACATTGCAAAACTCAATGACAACTTGCACCACCTGCTTACCCACATTATTAAAGGTAAAGTGAAAGTGTTAGTCAGTCCTGTCTGATTCTTTGTGACTCCATGTACTGTAGCCCAACAATTCCATAGGCTCCTCTATGGAATTATCCAGTAAAGAATACTGGAGTGGGTAACCACTCCCTTCTCCAGAGGATCTTCCCGATTCAGGGACTAAGCCTGAGTCTACTGCATTGCTGGTGGGTTCTTTACCATCTGAGCTACCAGGAAAGCTCAAATCAAAATGATACTAATTTCTAGGACATTCCTAGATTAAACTTTGGCTGGTCCATGCTGGTTTCAGCTCCACTGGCCAGAAAAAGTGGTGTAGTTGGAGCCCTCCACTCTGAAGGGCTGATCTGATTATCATTATTTTGTTTTAGTTACTAAATATCTCTGAATCTCAGAGGACTAGGTCTAAGCAAAGAGGTCTGATGGGTAAAGAGAATTTGTTAAAAGCCTTAATGCTGTCAAATTGGCAGATAACCAGGATTTGGAGGAAATTTTATCTTTACCATGTGGCTTAAGGTAAAAACGTAAGGATTAAGATTTTAAAAAAAAAGGTACAGATGAATCAACACTGAAATACTCAACTCAGAAGTGACTTTTTTTGACAATTGGGAATGGATTTCCATCAGCCTTTGAACAAATAATTGTGTGTGAAAGTTTTTATTAATATAAAAACAAAATAAAACCTGTGGTAATATTAGTGGCATAAAAGCACACTTAGACAATGGATTCAAGGATGTTGGGTTTTCTCTTAGAAACTGGAGGCTTCCCTGGCAGCTCAGATGGTAAAAAATCTGCCTGGGTTAGGACGATCTCCTGGAAAAGAGAATGACTACCCACTGCAGTATTCCCACCTGTAGAATTCCATGGGCAGAGAACGCTGGGAGGCTACAGTCCATTGATTCCCAAAGAATCAGATCCAGCTGAGCAGTGGGAAGGTGGGCACGGGCTGGTGTGTCCCAAAGGCTCCAGATGGTCTGCTGGTGAATATGCCCCAGGACTCCGGGCCTGACGTTGTACAGTGAACCCATCTTGGCACTGCCCATGGCCCGAGATGGAGGTTTTGCATCTGCTGGATCCACTGAGGAAAACCCCAGTGGCTGGGTGGGGTTAGTAGTAGGGGTTCCTTGGAAGAAGATTCCCACCAGCGGTGCTCACTCCTGGACACTTAGTTCAGTCCAGGCCCTGAGGATGCACCTTGTATATGATGACAGATTGAACAGCCTCAGAAATAAGTGAGGAGGTGGATGCCCTGGAAATGAGAACCACAGGGAGTGGAAAGATGGTGCCCTGAACTCCTTTAGCTGATCCTGGCCTATCAGAGAGCATCTAGGCCCCACTCATGCTCAGGCCGTTTTATAGAACCACTAACAGGAGAGTCATGAATTTAAAGGGGAGAATCATGGTCACAGGTCACAGAGGACACCAAATGATTGACATTGAAGTTCCCTTTATTTCTTTGTAACAATCCAACAGAGGGGTAATGACCCCATCACCCTACCAAGCCCAAAATTCCCCCTCCAAAAATCAGATTCACATTTCTAACTGTGTAGGAACATATCTCTCCAAAAATCCCACCAAGCCCTCCCCTACTGCCCACTCTAAATCACTTTCTCCTGCTTACACTGAAAAATTGTCTGAAACTGTTGTGTTCATTCTCAGCCTGCCACTCATGAGCTGGGCTAGTCGGGCAAGTAGCAGGGGCACAGGATGGGCTCGGTGTCATAGAGGATCTGGTCACCGCAGTGTGGACAGGGGCTGGCGCTGACCCAGAACATGCTGGACCGCCCAGACTTGCACAGAAGCTGCTTGAGCCGGGCATGCAGCTGAGCCAGAAGGCCCAGGTGCAGGGTGCCATGCACATCCTCATAGCTCTCCAGGGGTGCAGGGTACAGCACGTGGCTCAGCTTACTCAGCCCCATGGTGTGGTGCAGCAGGCTCTCCAGCACAGCCATAGAGATAGGGTTGCCACAGAAGCTGAAGGTGGTGAGCTGGGAGCAGCCGCTCAGGGAGGGTAAGAGGGCACTGAACTGAGAGTCCATGATGCCGCACTCATCCAGGTCCAGTTCCTGCAGGGTGGCTGAGGTCCTCTCAATCAGGACCTGCAGGGACTCCAAGTTGAGGCTGGTCAGGTTGACCCCGCTGAGGCCAAGGTCCTTCAGCAGGCTGACGCTCGGGCACTGCGACAGGTATGTCAGGTCTGACTCCGAAATCAGGCAATTGGCGATCGACAGGGTCTCCAGAGGGGTGTTCAGGCACCTGGGGAAAGACAGAGCAGTCAGTGTCAGGGGCAGAGGGATATGGGGAGGAGAGGCCCCTTTCACAGGAACACAGGGGATCTCACTGGCTTGGAGCTGGCCTCTCACCTCCTTGACAGGAAGGCAGGGGTTCTTCCAGGGGGAAGGTCATGCTCATATGGTTATGACCTCCCCCTGCACAAAATGATGAACTATTTTTAATGTGGGAAACAAACTGTAAACAAAGATTATTTGCCTATTTCAGCTTACTAGTATTTTGTTCACAGGAATTAAGATGTTTGTACAGGACACGGCTAGTTGAATTCAACAGCAGGCTGGATGCAGTAGACATGGGCTGGTGGGTCCCAGCAGTTACAGACGATCCCTGGGTGCATATCCCCCAGATATCCGGGGGTCACAAACCATCCATCATCACCTACAATTCATCCATCATCACCTACAATTCTTTGTCATTCTCTGTCATCGTCTCAGCTAAGACATCACTCTCTCGGAAAGAATTCCCAAGGGCATCACACCTGACCCCCACTATGCGGACTCCCAGCACAAGTCCCATTTGGCAGCATCTAACCTAGGCCACGCCTCTGACCCTAACCAGGGAGGTGACCTGACAAGAAGCCCAGGGACAGAGCGGCCATACCGTGAGGACTTCCAAGTGGCCTGTGCACACTGGCCATGTCCCCAGCAGGCACAAATAGACACCCCGATGGTAAAGAAATGAAAGAGGCCAGGTTTTGCTGCAGAGCTGGCGCCACACCTCACCTGAGCACCTGGTGCAGGCGGCCCTCGAGGAAGGAGATGGAGTCCAGGTAGAGCTCCTGCAGGTGGGGCAGGTTCAGGAACTGTGCACTGAGCTGGTTGACGCAGTTCTCCTGGTCCGGGGTGGTATGTGGCAATATGTGGATGCGAGACAGCAGCAGCCGGCGCAGGTTGCCCATCCGGCCCAGGTGCGGCAGGAACCTGCTCAGCGTGGCCAGCTTCCAGATGCAGTTGACCTCCAGGTCCTGAATGGAGTCCAGCTGCACCACCTTCAGGATCTTCCTGATGCTCTTCATGGGCATGGTGAAGATCCTCAGCTTCTGGCAGCGGATGTGCAGCAGCTTCCCCCTCTTCTTGGCCTTCTTCAGCAGGTAGCTGAGGGTCTCATCCAGAGTGTCCTCCTTGATGCACAGGTCGACCAGCACCTCCACAGGGGCCTGTTCTGGCTTCAGCCCCGCCTGCGCCTCCACCCTGCACCTCTTCTGCATTGGTTGGTCTGGCTCAGGCTCCAGCAGTGAGCAAACACTGACCTTCATCCCGGACCACAGGGTCCAGAAGTCCTGGTTGTTTTTCCGGCGCAAGTCCAGCACCTGCAGCTTCCACTGCCTGTGAGGCCGCAGGGGAAAGGCTGAGCCATGCAGAGGCCAATGGGCACCAGGACCCCATGAGTTCTCTGCACTCCACGTACCACAGCTCCTCTGGCTTCTAGGTCCCCCTTGGTTCCCACTTTAAGGGATAATGGGGGGTGGCCCACATGCTTTTTCTGCCCTCTCCCCCTCAACCAGTCCTATACATCCAATTGCTTGTTTCCATATGAGTCCTCATCCACCTGCCCTGTCTGCACCTTGCTTACATCCCCAGGCCTCACCAGTCTGCCAGGTTGACCTTACCTGGGGCGGACCTCCTGAGCAAGCAGGACATCCAGACCATCGAGTGCTGCCTGGAAGGTGTCCAGATGAGGCTGGTGGTCTTGCATCAGGGCCCCCAGTGGGAGGCAGGGGAAGGGCCAGGCCTGCACCATCGCCTTCAGGGCCTCTGTGTGCCTTCCAGCAAAGGCCTCCATAAACAGTGGTGGAAAGAGCTCGATGGGCAGCTCCTCCAGAGCCATGATGGCCAAGGCCTCATTGCGCAGCAGGCACTGTGCGCCCAGCTCCAGGAGTCGGGGTGGGGCCTGGACGTTCATCCTGAAGAACCTCCTCTGGAATGAGTCCTGGGAGGACGTCAGAGAGCAAGGGCATGGGAGTGGGGGGTGGCGTTTCCTTCTCTGGTCAAGGAACCGGGGAGACCCTGCTGTCCCTCCACCCTCAGGGAACCAAGGCAGGGTCAGAGACATCCTCTGGCCACAAAGTCACAGCTTTTGTCCCACCAGCACATGGACAAGCATCTCTCCAGGCAGCAACAAAGGGACAAGGTGACCTCTTGCTCCATCCCGTATCTCCTGGCTGCTGCATTTAATCCCAGCCCTACTGGCCGGTAGATACCTAGGAGTCTGACAGCTGACCCCACTCTCTTCAGAGAAAGCTTCTGATTATTACTCGAGGGCTGAAAACAGGAATCAGGAGTTTAGCCCAACACAGCCTGTCTCTAAACTCCAACCAATAACTCACACAATGAGTGCTGTTAGGTCACTACATAAAAAAGTCACTTTCACTGGGTGTCTCTTCTACAAATGTTATTACCATTTGGTTCAGTGGACCAAAGCACTCGCATTCAGAACAAAACCTCCACTCTTTCAAATATTCTACAGATTTTTTTTTTTTTTTGTATCCCATGGGATTAAAAAAGTCTTTAGCTTTTAATACAAAAAGAAACCCCCAAAATCCTTTAGGCTAGTCAAATCACAAAACTGTAAAATAATATGAACTATAATCACTGGTCTCAAACTAAAATGTAAAATGTCACCCAAAAATTCCTCCTAATTAGATGTCTTTCATTAAATCAATTCCAGGAACTTCCCTGAATTTCAGTGTGGAGGACTGTATTCTTTCACAGCAGGGGCATGAGTTCTATCCCTATCAGGGATCTATGACACCAGATGCTGTTCTGTGTGGCCCCATCCCCTAAATCTCACCCCACCCTAACCCATCCCTCACTGCCCCTACCCTGTCAAATTTTATCTAGTTAGGAAATGTTGTAATGATCTGTACAAGTGGAGAAAATCAGAGAAGCAACCAAACTGTCTGGGATAAAGGTAAAACTGCATGTAGACGGAAAAGCAAAGTATACAATTGCCAACGTGAATGGAAAGGCAAAGAAAATTCTCCACAGGATCGTGGCCTGCATGGACTGTCCCATGAAGACCCCAGCAGGTACATCTGTCAGAGCCCAATGCTCCAGCGTGGAGCAGTGTGCTCAGTCCTCAGACCCTCTTCTCCTTCCAGGACACAGTTTTCCGATTCTGGCTGAAATTTCCATTTCCAGATAAAGTGCTATCTTACTACTAGATTTCCATCCAGCTAAGGCTGAGTGGTTTTTGTTTTTGTTTTTGTTTTTTTACTTTCTCACTACATACAACTGATGGGATCCTGTCTGTTCACAATAGGTTACCAAAATATTTAAAAATATAAAAGAAGAAAACTAACCTGAAGGTACATTCGTTGGGGGAGTTTGGGCCACATCAAAATCAACCAAATGTTCACATTCAGACAGCTTTGTGTGGATGGTGATGTCACCCCAGAAAACAAAGAAACAAAGTAAGATTCCTGAGTATCACACTGTCACTTCTACACTGTCAGACAGTGAAACATGTTCCCGTTCACAGAGGAACAGAGGTGTAATGGAGGGATGATGGGTCCTCCAGATTTTGAGAGTGAAGAATTCCCTGGAACTGGTCAGATCAAAATACACCTAGGAGCTGGCCAGGAGAACAGAGGGACCAGACATTTGTAACAAAACCATGAAAGTACCCAAGAAAGTGTGCTTTGTTTGGAGGAATTCAAAGACTTATCTTAGCCTAGGCTTGTGAAATTGTCAGAAGAGGGAGTGGCTAAAAAGGGACCAGTGGATCCCTTAAACCCAAGACAAACCCAAGATCCAGACTTCCTTCCTCCCTGGAGGCAAAAGGGCATTTCCTTTGTGAAGCTAGGCTATTACATTTACGAATGTGTTTTAGGAGAGGATGGAACTGTTTTGGCTGGCCAAACCTTGGACAGGCATTGTTTTGCCTGAAAGCCACTTATGGCTTAGGGTCGTGGGCTCTCCTGAAGGGAAATAAACGTGGGCCAAGGACATAAATCTGTGTCAGCAAATGGCTGTAAACCGGAGGCTCAGGGGTCCTCTGCACATCCCAGCCTGGGCTCTGTCCAGCGACCTGTACCCTCAACATGACCTTCAAAGGCTCCTTCCCAATGTAGCTGGGTAACCTGACCTTCCCTCAGTGCCAGTGAACAAGAAATCCAAAGCGCCTTTGAAACCGCCCTCCCGCCCAACCCCAACCCCTCTCCCTCCCTTAAGGCTCTCACTTACAGAGATTCTGATGGGAGCTCAACTTTAAGCCCACAAATACAATTCAGTTTTTCCTTTGCTCTGCATTAAGAACAGGTAGCCACACGGACTTTCTCCCTGGGGAGGTGCAAATCCTGCATCAAAGGGTCTGGGTTGAAGCCCCTTCTGGGCCGGCTGACACACTGGTTCTGTTGAGGTCTCAGAACACAGACAGATGGAACCTCTCCACGCCTGGCATTGTGATGCCCCAACAATTCTATATGGAAGGCAAGAAGGAGGCCTTCCCTGAAAGCTACTCTACAGTTTGTTAACTTCCTGGATATGGCATTCACCAAATTCCCACCATCCCCATCAGCAGCCAGAGATGTGGGTGTCCCTTAAATAGAGTTAAAACCCCTAAAATAGGGTTAAGCTGGAATATGCCTTAAGGGCACTTTGACTTCCGGCAATCACCTTGGCCAAGCAGCTGCAGAAGCTCAAGATTAGCAACGAAGAGAATCATCCAGTCCCTGATTAAGTAACAACCATGAGGATGCTGGCACTTTCCACCAGTACTTCAAATAACTTTCAGAGAGAAGTCGAAATTCACCCCTGGTTTCCTTTCCAGCCTGGTGAGTGTGAGAAAGCCAAGGCAGGGCTCTGCCATGCTCCACGAAGGAGGAACTGGAAGGCCTACTTGGGGGAAGATGGACGAATGTGCCCCAGTGAACATTAGGAAGAGCTAGCTGACTTCATAGGGACTCAGGGAAACAGGAAAAAGCAGAAGTCTAAGCTTGGGATGTTTCCATGGGAACTCAGCATCCAGGAGATCTAAGGATGCAGGAGGGACCACTGTCTTCAAATGATCTAAAATCAAGGAGTATCAGTAAAAAGTTTTTTCTAGTGAGGCAGGGGACAGGCCTCTATCCACCCCCAGCTCCACAGAGTCTGTTTGTGCAGGGGACTCACTGAACACCGAAGCACTAGGGGCTCATCTGCATGAAGACGTGTTCTTCCTGCCCAGTGTCAGGTTTGGCCAGGACAACTCCCAGGACCCAGGCGTAGTCAACCTGGGGGACATATCTACCTGTTTTTGTGTTGCACAGGCTGGTGCAGCCACTGAGCTCATTTCATCATGGGAAGAGCTCATTCCCTCTCTAGTGGCAGAATTCCTTCTGTGACTGCAAAGCATCTGCTCCCCAGGGCTTTCCTGGGGCCCTTTGGAATGAATCTGCACCCAAAGAGTCACTAGAAATGTTGGAAAATGACCCTCCCTGGCTTCTGGAGGAAGACCACAGCCTGGATGATCCTCAGAGGCCCCAGACTGACAAGAAGCCTTGGGGACCCAGCCTCCAGCAGCCGAGATCCCACCTGGAGTTCCAGTATGTCTGTCCTCCCTCCACTCTGGAGTCAGACCCCTGCTTACACTGGAATAGTCTACCCTCTCTATGAGACCTCTTTGCCTCTTCCTGTGCTTGGCTAGACAGATTCAATGACATCTAGACCTAAACAAAAGAGGCCCCCTCCTTCTTCCTCCTGATTGAAGACTTGCCAGATGTCTAGGTCACCCTAACTCTAACCAGTTACTCCCTAGGGTGGTGATTCTAGAGGCAAAGCAACAGTAGGATGGAGTCGGTGGAGGAAGGGAGGTTGAGGGCCCTATCCAGGCAGGTAGGACTGCAGCACTTGGCAGGGGATAGCCCAGAACAAGGGGGAGGCAGAAAATGACAGCAGAACTAGGGGCCTAGACTCCTGGCTCTCAGAGCTGCATCTCATTTTCTGGAGGGGTGTCAGGATCGCTGAGGGCACTGCAGCCTGCACTTGGGGCCTAGGAGTGCCCCGAGGTGGTAGGGACAGAATAAGAGAACAGAATGTTCAAACAGTTAGCTTGAAACTTCATTAGGAAACTGTAGATAGAGAAGAAACTTTATGGGGTTTGGGGAGACCACAATAAGACTAATGACACTCAAGAAAATAATGGGAAAATTCTGAAACATGCAGGCTTGCTTGACACATAAAGCAAAACAAATGCTTAGCATCAAAGCCAGCTTGGATTTCTTTTTTTTTTTTAATTTTATTTAATTTTTAAACTTTACATAATTGTATCAGTTTTGCCAAATATCAAAATGAATCCACCACAGGTATACATGTGTGCCCCATCCTGAACCCTCCTCCTTCCTCCCTCCCCATACCATCCCTCTGGGTCGTCCCAGTGCACTAGCCCCAAGCGTCCAATATCGTGCATTGAACCTGGACTGGCATCTCGTTTCACCAAGCTAACTTGCTTAGCAAAAAAACCATGCAGCAGAAGCATGAGACATGGCCCAAAATAATCAAACTGTGGTGGCAAGAGACTTACATCCTGGCTAGTGAGCTCCATGAGTTAATAACCCCAGAAACATGGTCTTTGGCCACTAAGACAACTTCTTTCCATAATGTGCCCCCAAACAATAAAACAATAGCAGAAAACAGGACCTACAACCTGCCCAGTGATCAACAACTTACTGCTGCTGCTGGTAAGTCGCTCAGTCGTGTCCGGCTCTGTGCGACCCCATAGACGGCAGCCCACCAGGCTCCAACGTCCCTAGGATTCTCCAGGCAAGAACATTGGAGGGGGTTGCCATTTCCTTCTCCAATGCGGGAAAGTGAAAGGGAAGTCGCTCAGTCATATCCGACTCTTCACGACCCCATGGACTGCAGCCCACCAGGCTCCTCCATCCATGGGATTTTCCAGGCAAGAGTGCTGGAATGGGGTGTCATTGCCTTCTCCAAATCAACAACTTAATGCCTCCCCAAAACAGGCTCTGTGCATACAAAACACTATCACTTTTGGAAAGATGACTTTTCAAAATGAAAGACCTGCATTGAATTGAGACCTGAAAATATTTTTCCCAAGTAATACTACAGGGAAGTCTAGTGTGCTGCAGTCCATGGGATGGCAAAGAGTTGGATACTACTGAGCAACTGAAATGAACTGAACTGAACTACGATATCCTAGCCTGACCATATAGAATGGACAAATAAACTTCCCTGCCCTACCTGGGGGAGGCACTGGTAATGGAAACATGCTGTCTACTCAAGAAAAAGAAGATATTTTCCCCCCTCCCCTCTTCCTCTGATTGTGAAAGTGTAACTGAGTACTTAGGGCAACACAAGGCTTGTGAACCTTCCAAGTGTCCTCCTGTAATAAATGACTTCTTTTCTAGCACTTCACTTTTCATATAATTTCTTTCTAGTATTAAGTATTAGTCGCTCAGACATGTCTGACTTTTTGTGACCCCATAGACTGTAGCCCATCAGGCTCCTCTGTCCTTGGGATTCTCTAGGCAAAAATACTGGAGTGGGTTGCTATTTCCAACTCCAGTGGACCTTCCCAACTGTACATAAAGGAGACTTCATTAACGTGCAGTAGAGGATACCCCCAGTTAACCTGTTACAGAAAATTGCCTCTTAAGTCTTTAAATTCTATATCAGTTCTATACCTCTGCTTGGCCGATTGCTTATTTATGTAGGTTTTAAGGTGAATGACCTGGGGCTATTTGTTCTATCATGACACAGAAAGGACTGTGGTGCCAGAGCTCTTGGGAGCCCTGGAAACAATACCTAATAGTTTCACAGGGTCTGACTGTTTCTTTTTGCTTAAGGAAGATGCCAGTGTCTGTCCCTCCTTCCTATTTCCAAGGGCACATGAAGGGAGCACTGAGACTGGACACACAGATGAGAGAGGCTCAGAGGAAGTGGGTGCGGGCAGCTTGGGAGGGAATATTTCTAATATTTACAAAGTGGCTAGCTGGCATCCTTCTCGGTGACTGGAAGGGACACCTTGTGAGACAATCATGTTCATCTTCTAGTAAGCAGTATGTATGAGGCAGGTGACATACAACACAGGCATAACTAACACTGTTTTGTTAGGTGACATACAACACAAGTATAACTAATGTTTTATATTGGATATAAAGGTTAATACTGGAGAAGGTGATGGCACCCCACTCCAGTACTCTTGCCTGAAAAATCCCATGGACGGAGAAGCCTGGTAGGCTGCAGTCCATGAGGTTGCCCAGAGTCGGACACGACTGACCGACTTCACTTTCACTTTTCACTTTCATGCATTGGAGGAGGAAGTGGTAACCCACTCCAAAGTTCTTGCCTGGAGAATCCCAGGGAAGGGCGAGCCTGGTGGGCTTCCGCACAGAGTCGCACAGAGTCGAACACGACTGACCGACTTCACTTTCACTTTTCACTTTCATGCATTGGAGGAGGAAATGGCAACCCACTCCAATGTTCTTGCCTGGAGAATCCCAGGGAAGGGCGAGCCTGGTGGGCTTCCGCACAGAGTCGCACAGAGTCGAACACGACTGAAAAACTTCCCTCCCTCCCCTCAAAGGTTAATAGAGTAAACCCTAAGAGTTCTCATCAAAATGAAAATACTTTTTTCTATTTAAAATTGTATTCAATTTATCCATTGATAAATGTTCACTAGACTTACTGTGCTTATCATTGCAGGATGGATGTAAGTGGATTCATGATGCTGAACACCTTAAACTTACACAGGGCTATATGTCAATTCTATTAATGTCTCAGTAAGACTGGAAAGAAAAATTAAAAAGCCATGATATTCCACTCAGGTTATCTGAATAAACGAAAAGCAAGCAAGCCTCAAATATAATGACAGACAAACCTGATCTGTTCGGTGGAGCAGGGCCACCAGGGTGACAACTCATGTTGAGAGTGCAAAGCCAACTTAATAATGTAAGGCACAATTATTATATTTTCCCACAGCCATTCCGTATTTTTTATTTTATTATTTTTTTAAATTATATTTTATTTTTAAACTTTACAATATTGTATTAGTTTTGCCAAATATCGAAATGAATCCGCCACAGGTATACCCGCGTTCCCCATCCTGAACCCACCTCCCTCCTCCCTCCCCTACCCTCCCTCTGGGTCGTCCCAGTGCACCAGCCCCAAGCATCCAGTACCGTGCATCGAACCTGGACTGGCGACTCGTTTCATACGTGATATTACACATGTTTCAATGCTATTCTCCCAAATCTCCCCACCCTCTCCCTCTCCCACAGAGTCCATAAGACTGATCTATACATCGGTGTCTCTTTTGTTGTCTCGTACACAGGGTTATTGTCACCATCTTTCTAAATTCCATATATATGCGTTAGTATACGGTATTGGTGTTTTTCTTTCTGGCTTACTTCACTCTGTATAATAGGTTCCAGTTTTATCCATCTCATTGGAACTGATTCAAATGTATTCTTTTTAATGGCTGAGTAATACTCCATTGTGTATATGTACCACAGCTTTCTTATCCATTCATCTGCTGATGGGCATCTAGGTTGCTTCCATGTCCTGGCTATTATAAACAGTGGTGCGATGAACATTGGGGTACACGTGTCTCTTTCCATTCTGGTTTCCTCAGTGTGTATGCCCAGCAGTGGGATTGCTGGATCATAAGGCAGTTCTATTTCCAGTTGTTTAAGGAATCTCCACACTGTTCTCCATAGTGGCTGTACTAGTTTGCATTCCCACCAACAGTGTAAGAGAGTTCCCTTTTCTCCACACCCTCTCCAGCATTTATTGCTTGTAGACTTTTGGATCGCAGCCATTCTGACTGGCGTGAAATGGTACCTCATAGTGGTTTGGATTTGCATTTATCTGATAATGAGTGATGTTGAGCATTTTTTCATGTGTTTGTTAGCCATCTGTATGTCTTCTTTGGAGAAATGTCTATTTAGTTCTTTGGCCCATTTTTTGATTGGGTCATTTATTTTTCTGGAATTGAGCTGTAGGAGTTGCTTGTATATTTTTGAGATCAGTTGTTTGTCCGTTGCTTCATTTGCTATTATTTTCTCCCATTCTGAAGGCTGCCTTTTCACCTTGCTAATAGTTTCCTTTGTTGTGCAGAAGCTTTTAAGTTTAATTAGGTCCCATTTGTTTATTTTTGCTTTTATTTCCAATATTCTGGGAGGTGGGTCATAGAGGATCCTGCTGTGATGTATGTCGGAGAGGGTTTTGCCTATGTTCTCCTCTAGGAGTTTTATAGTTTCTGGTCTTACGTTGAGATCTTTAATCCATTTTGAGTTTATTTTTCTGTATGGTGTTAGACAGTGTTCTAGTTTCATTCTTTTACAAGTGGTTGACCAGTTTTCCCAGCACCACTTGTTAAAGAAATTGTCTTTAATCCATTGTATATTCTTGCCACCTTTGTCAAAGATGAGGTGTCCATATGTGCGTGGATTTATCTCTGGGCTTTCTATTTTGTTCCACTGATCAATATTTCTGTATTTGTGCCAGTACCATACTGTCTTGATAACTGTGGCTTTGTAATAGAGTCTGAAGTCAGGTAGGTTGATTCCTCCAGTTGCATTCTTCTTTCTCAAGATAGCTTGGGCTATTCGAGGTTTTTTGTATTTCCATACAATTCTGAAATTATTTGTTCTAGCTCTGTGAAGAATACCATTGGTAGCTTCTTAGGGATTGCATTGAATCTATGAATTGCTTTGGGTAGTATACTTATTTTCACTATATTGATTCTTCCAATCCATGAACACGGTATATTTCCCCATCTATTAGTGTCCCCTTTGCTTTCTTTCACCAGTGTTTTATAGTGTTCTATATATAGGTCTTTAGTTTCTTTAGGTAGATAAATTCCTAAGTATTTCATTCTTTCCGTTGCAATGGTGACTGGAATTGTTTCCTTAATTTCTCTTTCAGTTTTCTCAGTATTAGTGTATAGGAATGCAAGGGATTTCTGTGTGTTGATTTTATATCCTGCAACTTTACTATAATCATTGATTAGTTCTAGTAATTTTCTGGTGGAGTCTTTAGGGTTTTCTATGTAAAGGATCATGTCATCTGCAAACAGTGAGAGTTTTACTTCTTCTTTTCCAATTTGGATTCCTTTTATTTCTTTTTCTGCTCTGATTGCTGTGGCCAAAACTTCCAAAACTATGTTGAATAGTAATGGGGAAAGTGGGCACTCTTGTCTTGTTCCTGACTTTAGAGGAAATGCTTTCAATTTTTCACCATTGAGGATAATGTTTGCTGTGGGTTTGTCATATATAGCTTTTATTATGTTGAGGTATGTTCCTTCTATTCCTGCTTTCTGGAGAGTTTTTATCATAAATGGATGTTGAATTTTGTCAAAGGCTTTCTCAGCATCTATTGAGATAATCATATGGTTTTTGTTTTTCAATTTGTTAATGTGGTGTATAACCTTGATTGATTTGCAGATATTGAAGAATCCTTGCACCCCTGGGATAAAGCCCACTTGGTCCTGGTGTATGGTCTTTTTAATGTGTTGTTGGATTCTGATTGCTAGAATTTTGTTAAGGATTTTTGCATCTATGTTCATCAGTGATATTGGCCTGTAGTTTTCTTTTTTTGTGGGATCTTTGTCAGGTTTTGGTATTAGGGTGATGGTGGCCTCATAGAATGAGTTTGGATGTTTACCTTCCTCTGCAATTTTCTGGAAGAGTTCGAGCAGGATAGGTGTTAGCTCTTCTCTAAATTTTTGGTAGAATTCAGCTGTGAAGCTGTCTGGACCTGGGCTTTTGTTTGCTGGAAGATTTTTGATTACAGTTTCAATTTGTGTGCTTGTGATGGGTCTGTTAAGATTTTCTAATTCTTCCTGTTCCAGTTTTGGAAAGTTGTACTTTTCTAAGAATTTGTCCATTTCTTCCACGTTGTCCATTTTATTGGCATATAATTGTTGATAGTAGTCTCTTATAATCCTTTGCATTTCTGTGTTGTCTGTTGTGATCTCTCCATTTTCATTTTGTGTGTGTGCCTTTCTCAGCCCTGTGCCTGCCGACTGTGCAACCATTGTGTGTGTGTGTGTGTGTGTGTGTGCTGTTCTCAGCCCTGTGCCCTGGCGACTGTGCAACCAGTTTGTGTGTGTGTGTGTGGGTGTGTGTGTGTGTGTGTGTGTGTGTGTGTGTGTGCTGTTCTCAGCCCTGTGCCCTGGCGACTGTGCAACTGTTTTGTGTTTGTGTTTGTGTTTTCCCCTTAGTGAGCTGTGCAATCTTGATAGACCCAAGATCCTTGAGATTCAGGTTCAGCCTGACTGCGCCCCCAGCAGTTGCCTTCACATGTGCAGAGAGCGGGCATGTGCCCAACTCAGCCTCGTGGTCAATCAGATTGCAGGCGGGGATACCAGGCAGCCAATCATCGGTGGCAGTGGGAGGGCCTGTAGGGGCAGCTGCAGTGGTGCCCCAGGCCTGAGGAGGCCTCGTTGCCTCAGGCATAACCCCGGAACTACCTAGTGGCAGGTGAGCACAGGCAGTTCTGGCACCGTTGCCAAATGAGACCGCCAAAGCCAGGGGCGTGGTGCCACCAAACGGGTGCCTGAGGGCCTAGGGGAGGTTTTCTCGGTGCCCCACGCACGCGGAGCCTTGCTCGGCGGGGCGGCCTGTGAGGGCCGGTGGGCCCTCAGGACAAAGCGTGCGGCTGGGCCCACAGGCCCCCGAGTCCCCTTTCGCCATCTCCAGTCTAGTCTGTGCTGACGTTGCTGCTCTCTGGCGGCCTTCCGCCCCCGGTGGTGGGAGGAGCCAGCTAAGTGGAAGGGCCTGTCAGGCCCCTGGCCCCCACCAAGGTCTTCTGTGGAACATAACGTGTTTAAACACACACACACACACACACACAAATCTTCACCATGGGTTTGTGGCTCCGCCCGACCCAGTCCTGAACCCAGGCATAGTCAGGCGTGCGCAGCATAAAAACGTCGATCTAGTGGCCTCTTCACTGCCGCAGTGGCTTGATCATTTTCCTGTTTCCTATGCGGTCCTCAGACTCCAGGGTGCCCCTGTCCCTGGGGGCCCCAAGATTCAGGCCTTTGGTTCAGATAGTTGGCAAATGAGGTATTTGTTTGTTTGTTTGTTACTGAGAGAAGGCAACAGGAATTCAATCGCTTGGCTCTGGCTGAGTGTGAGACGCCTGGTCAGCAGCCCGTAGGGTAGGTCCTGGGGGATAGAATATTCCCGGAACACGTGACTCACCTTGACCCCAGGATGTGACCTTCTCCTGCCTGGGAAGTGTCAAGCGCTCAGGTTTTCAGTGTGCTCCTGAGGTAAGGTGACAGACATCTTTACAATAAGGAGTAAAGTTGTGTCTTTCTTGCCTTCTGTTTTTCTCCTTTCATTCATGGGCTGACACGTTGTAGTTGAGAGAGATTTCTCCTGATTGGGGATTAGCTGACCCTGAATGCAGGTGATAACTTCAGGGAAGTCATGGTTTCAAGTCACTCTGAAGCTCTCCGAGTTGCAACCTTAGAAACAGGCAATGGGGCTAGTGGCTTGCTTTCCCCTGCCTTCTTGAAAGAAAAAAAGTAAGAGCACCATGGGTTTAAGGTGTGTACAGATGACTCCTACAACTTGGTGAGGCCAAAATGGGGCAATGCACATATCCTAAGGTTTTAGCTATAAAATCAAAGTAATGAAGGTGTGGGTGTTGCATGGTGGCCTGGTGGTTAGGATTCTGGGCTTTCACTGAAGTGGTCTGGGTTCCATCTCTGGTCAGGGAAATGGGATGCCACAAGCCAAGCAGCATGGCCAAATAAATAAAAGAATAAAGTGGTTTGTTCAGAGAAAATGTCATGTGGTTTAACATGTTTACATGGGATATCTTACTCATTTCTGTACCCTTAAGGGCTTTATTTCATTAAGTAGTTGAACTCCACCGGATGGAGGCCGGGGAGCATCTGAGTTCATTTCATGCCAGTAAGCAAGATCTTGTGCCTACAGCTCTGTTGCATAGTTATATAATGCTGGTACAGTTTTGAACTTCACAGCATATCAGTGTTGCCATGTTTTGTTTTGGTCACACCATGTGACTTCATAGGATCTTAGTTCCCCAACCAGGGATCGAACACAGGATCCTGGAAGTGAGAGGGCTGAGTCTTAACCACTGGACTGCCAGGCAACTCCTGTTTTTAGAAGTTTTGGTTTTTTGGTGTGTTTTAACTTTTGCCAAATATAGAGGAGAACTATTCTGTGTGAAAGTATGATGTGAATGATATTAAAATTCAAAATGTTTGTGTTGTACATATTATCTCAAAATTGAATACTTTGAAAGAACTTAAATTTGTTGTCTTGGTCTAGAATCCAGTTGGGTAGTTTAGCCCCAGTGTCTCTCCTGAGGTTGTAGTCCAGCTTTTATTTGGTTTGGCAACCTCTGAAGACTTGGCTTGCTGAATCTAAGCTCTCTCACTTGGCTGTACTCAAATGAGCCCTCAGTTCCCTCTGTGGGCCTCTCCAAGGGGCTGCTCGTACGGAGGCTGCTGTCTTTTCTCAGAATGAGTGATTCAGAAAAGAACTTGTGCCCAAGATAAAGTGCAGAGTCTTTTTCCAGAAGTTACACATCTTCACTTCTGTGTTTGCTAAGTCTCACACCTCAACACTGTGATAGTTTGAGCGAGAAGTACACAGGGGTGGGAATATCAAGAGATGTGATTCTCTTGGGGTCATCTTGAAGGCTGATTTCCATACCCATTAATCCACCATGCCAACCTTTCTTCATATGATCTCAGTTCTGTTACTGTGAGTGAATTATTTGGCTTGTGTACACTTCTTGTGTGCTCAGTTCAGTTCAGTTCAGTTCAGTCACTCAGTCGTGTCCAATTCTTTGTGACCCCATGAATCGCAGCATACCAGGCCTCCCTGTCCATCACAAACTCCCGGAGGTCACTCAGACTCAAGTCCATCGAGTCAGTGATACCATCTAGCCATCTCATCCTCTGTCATCCCCTTCTCTTCCTGCCCCCAATCCCTCCCAGCATCAGAGTCTTTTCCAATGAGTCAGCTCTGCTAGATCTACTCAATTCTTGTTTATTCAGTGATATTCTAGCAAGTCTCTTCTTTGTCCTGGATTAAGTTTTCTGTTTCTCTGAACGGTTCCCATCTGCAAACAGACTGACTATAATGGCACCTCTCATTAAAAATCTGTCTTTTCGTGACACATCCTGCTTCTGCTTCTTTTATTTCATATTTTCTTATTATAGACTTCTACAGAGTTGTTTGTAGAATTTATCTTCAATTCCCTCATTTTCCTTATAATCCCCTCTTGTCAAGATCACCAGTGAATTCCAAATGTTAAACTCAATGGTCAATGTTTAGTTTTTATTTTATTTATTGGCAGCCTTTATCAGAGTAGTTCAATTCTTCCTGCCCCCCAAAAATGTTTCATTTGGATTACAGAATGCTTCTCTTTCCTGCTTCTCTTCTACCTACAGTTTTCCTGCATACAATGCATGACCTTTGTGCCTGGCTTTATTCGGATATAATGTTTTCTTTTTAAACATTTATTTATTTAGCTATGTAGCATGTGGGATCTTAGTTCCCAGCCCAGGGATAGAACCTGTGCAGAGTCTTAAACACTGGATCTCCAGGGAAGTCCCCTATTTTGTGTGTTTTCAAGAAAATCCATTTCATGCATGTATAGCAGTACATGTTTTTTTTTTTTTTAATGGCTGAATATGGTATATGTCTTACATGTAGTCCATTGTGAGCATATACCAGAGTTTATTAATACATTCAACAATTCCTGGATAATATTTGGATGGCGTACTCTCAATGGCTATTGTAAGTAATGTTGCTGTGAACATTGTTTTTGCATGGACTTAACATTTTCAGTTTTTATGGATGTATACAAAACAGTGAAATTGCTGGATCATATTTCTCAGTTCAATTCAGTTGCTCAATCGTGTCCGACTCTTTGTGACCCCATGAACCGCAGAACACCAGGCCTCCCTGTCCATTACCATCTCCCAGAGTTCACTCAAACCCACATCCATCAAATCGGCGATGCCATCCAGCCATCTCATCCTCTGTCATCCCCTTTTCTTCCTGCCCCCAAACTCTCCCAGCATCAGAGTCTTTTCCAATGAGTCATCTCTTTGCATGAGGTAGCCAAAGTACCGGAGTTTCAGCTTTAGCATCATATCTTCCAAAGAACACCCAGGACTGGTCTCCTTTAGAATGGACTGATTGGATCTCCTTGAAGTCTACGGGACTCTCAAGAGTCTTCTCCAACACCACAGTTCAAAAGCATCAATTCTTCGGCACTCAGCTTTCTTCACAGTCCAACTCTCACATCCATACATGACCACTGGAAAAACCATAGCCTTGACTAGACAGACCTTTGTTGGCAAAGTAATGTCTCTGCTTTTGAACGTGCAATCTATGTTGGTCATAACTTTTCTTCCAAGGAGTAAGAGTCTTTTAATTTCATGGCTGCAGTCACCATCTGCAGTGATTTTGGAGCCCAGAAAAATAAATCAGCCACTTTCCCCACTGTTTCCCTATCTATTTGCAATGAAAAGATCAGACCAGATGCCATGATCTTAGTTTTCTGAATGTTGAGCTTTAAGCCAACTTTTTCACTCTCATGAAGAGGCTTTTTAGTTCCTCTTCACTTTCTGCCATAAGGATGGTGTCATCTGCATATCTGATGTTATTGATATTTTCCCAGCAATCTTGATTCCAGCTTGTGCTTCTTCCAGTACAGCATCTAGTCTATATTTGATTTGTGAGGTCCTTACAAGTTGTACCATTTTATAGCAATTACATCAACAATATATGAAGCTTCCTTTTCTCCACATCCTCTGCAGCACTTGTTACTATTCCTCTTTTTGATTATAGCCAAGCTAATGGGTGTGAAGTAGTATCTCACTGAGACTAATTTACATTTTCCTAATCATGTTAAGCAGTATTTTTTATGATTGTTGGCCATTGGTATATCATCTTTGGTGGAAAGTCTATTCAAAATTTTTTCCTGGTTGCTAAATGTTTTGTTTCCTTTTTTACTGTTGTAAAAAATGTAACTTAAATTTTACCATTTTAAGTATTTTTACATGCTAAGTATTTCACACACTTTCATCAGCCTTTTTGGAGAAGGAAATGGCAACCCACTTCAGTATTATTGCCTGGAGAATCCCATGGACAAAGGAACCTGATAGGCTATAGTCAATGGGAACTCAAAGAGTCAGACACAACTGAGCGACTAAAACACACACACACACATAGTCACAGTGTTGTTGTGTTGTTGTTGTCATTGTTTTAGCTGGGCTATTCAGCCTGCATGATAGTTCCCTGGTTGAGGATCATACCCAGGCCCCTGACAGGAAAGTGTGGAGTCCTAACCTCTGAACTACCAGGAAATTCCTTATCAGATTGTTATGAAACAGATCTCTACACCTTTTCATCTTGCAAAATTGAAACTCCATACCCTTCACCTGTACCATTAAACAATAATTCCTCTTCTCTTCCCTGTTTCCCTAGACCCTGGAATCCATCGTTGTTCTTTGTTTCCTTTCTATTGCTTGACTATATTAGATATTTCATATAAGTGGAAACATACAGTATTTGTCTTTTTTTTTATGACTGGCTTATTTCATTTACCTTGATGTCTTAAAGGATCATGCATTTGTAACATGTGGCAGAATTTCCTTTATATGGCTAAATAATGTTTCATGGTAAGTATATACCACATTTGATGGACATTTAGATGCTTCCACCTCTTAGTTGTTGTGATTAGTGCTGCTGTGAGCATGGCTGTGCAAATATCTCAAGACCCCGTGTTAACTTCTTTTGAATTTATATCCAGAAGTGGAATTGCTGAATTATGTTGTATTTCTATTTTTAATTCTTTGAGGAGCCTTTATACTGTTTTCTGTAGCAGTTGTACCATTTTAAAAGCTATCCATAACGCACAAGGATCCAGTTTCTGTATGTGATTGCCAATAGTCATCCTTTACTTTCCTTCCCTTTACCTTTCCTTTCCTTCATATGTATACACACACACACATGCACACACAATTTTATATCCTTTTCCATTATTGTTTATCACAATATATAAGTATAGTTTCTTGTACTATACAGTAGGATCTTGTTTATCTATTCTATATATTAATATTATAGTTTGCATCTGCTAATCACCAGCTCCCAATCTATGACTCCCCAACCCTTCCCCTCTTGGTAATCACATAATCTGCTCTCTATGTCTCTGAGTCTCTTTCTGTTTCCTAGATAAGTTGATTTGTGTCATATTTTAGATTCCACAAGTAAGTGATACCATATGATATTTGTCTTTCTCTTTCTGACTTCCTAAGTATTCTTTTTAATGCTAGTGTAGATTGAATTGTTTATTTAACTTCATTTTCAGAACATTTGTTGCCACTGTATAGAAATGTGATTGATTTTTTAAATATTTATCTTGTATTCTGCAAGCTTTTTATTACTTGTAATACTTTTTCTTCAGGATTTTCTATATACAAACGTATGTTATCTCCAACGTACTTTGACTTTTTCCTTTCCATAATGAATGCTTTTTTTTGTTTAAAAAACAACAATAGCAGCAACTCATTTTTCTTACCTGATTGCCCTGATTATAGAACTGCCAGCATAATATTGAGCCAAAGTGCAGAATAGACATCCTTGTTTTCTTCCCAATCTTGGAAAGCTTTCAGGGTTTCATTATTATGTATGATGTTAGCTGTGCATCTTTTACAGGTACCTTTGATTGAGAAAGTTCTATCTGTTCTTATTGTTTTTTTTTTAACCCCTATTATGAAAATGTGCTAGATTCAGGAAAATGCTTTTTCTACAGGCCAATGTGTTTTTTTGTCCTTTATTCTATTAAAATGGCATAATGTTGATTGACTTTCATATAATGAACCAACTTTGCTTACCTCCATAAATCCCACGTGATCATGGTATATAATCTTTTTTATATGTTTTTAGATTTGTTTGCCAGTATTTTGTTGAGGACTCTTGACTCTGTATTCATTAGGGATATCCATTATGTGTGTGTGTGTGATGTCTCTGTCACATTTCAGAGCATACCATGGTAACACTAAGTATTTGTTTCGTCCATTTTGTCTCAATATTTTTATTTTTATTTTTTTCACTTTTTTTTTCTTTTTCTTTTTTTTTTCTTTAATAGAAAATTATTTAATTAGTATACATGTGTTCCCCATCCTGAACCCTCCTCCCACCTCCCTCCCCATACCGTCCCTCTGGGTCGTCCCAGTGCACCAGCCCCAAGCATCCAGCATCGTGCATTGAACCTGGACTGGCATCTCGTTTCATACATGACGTTTCACATGTTTCAATGCCATTCTCCAAATCTTCCCACCCTCTCCCTCTCCCACAGAGTCCATAAGACTGTTCTATACATCAGTGTCTCTTTTGCTGTCTCGTACACAGGGTTATTGTCACCATCTTTCTAAATTCCATACATATGCATTAGTATAGTGTATTGGTGTTTTTCCTTCTGGCTTACTTCACTCTGTATAATAGGCTCCAGTTTCATCCACCTCATTAGAACTGATTCAAATGTATTCTTTTTAATGGCTGAGTAATACTCCATTGTGTATATGTACCACAGCTTTCTTATCCATTCATCTGCTGATGGACATCTAGGTTGCTTCCATGTCCTGGCTATTATAAACAGTGCTGCGATGAACATTGGGGTACACGTGTCTCTTTCCCTTCTGGTTTCCTCAGTGTGTATGCCCAGCAGTGGGATTGCTGGATCATAAGGCACATTTTGTCTCAATATTTTTAAAACTGCAACACCATACATGTGTCATTATAGAGAGGGCACTGGGAAAAGAGTTTTTACCAGTATTCCAAATGTTGGCTACAGTTTTTAACTTTCAAAGAGAAAATGGAGCACAAGACTCAGTGGCATCAAAAGTTTAAGAAGCCTAAGCAGCTAGAAAGATTACCTCCTGAAACAAAAGTTGTTATTCAGGTATCACTGGAACATCTTCAGCCTGGATTGGTAGAAGTAACATCCATAACTGTGAACACATCTGATTCTGAACTAATACCCCCAAATCTAAAAGTAGGAGTTAAAACACACACACACACACACACACACACACACACACACATTAATTCTACTTTCAGTAAGTCTCAAGCAAGTATTTCAGTCAAAGTTAAAACCCACATTAAAAACAAAAAATCCAAATTATAGCATTATGCAATAGTATCAAATATAGTGAAACCTATGAGTTATTTGTGGTCTGTTTTTTTAATTAATGAAGTACAGTTTTGTTTGATCTGAATGTTGGTATGTTATTTAAAAATGTATTACCTGTTTTTCATATAACTTTCTTAACACGTAAAAAGTATGTGAGTGTGTGTTTGTGTGAAAGAGAGAGAGAGAATGAGAGAGGGGGAGAGAGGAAAAGTAACAACATATTTTGGTATTTCATGTTATTTGTAAGTTTGAAAGCTCTATATACATATAATCTGTAGGGTGTTTTGCCAACATAATTTTCAACTGTTTTCATGCCTTGAAGATCTCAGTATTAACTATACAGCCAGATTGGAATGGCTTTATTATGGTATGGTCACATGTGCTGCTGAACTCTCTGAAGTGCCTCTGTTGTGCTGATCTAAGATAACCTGGCTCTGAAAGCCTTGTGTGGAGAAGTTGATGGAGAAGCTGTGATGTGAGTTTGAAGCAGACATGGGATTTAGTCAGGAGAGAGCTTTGACTTCTTGTCCAAGTTGAGGAAGAGGCACACTTTCACTCCAAGCATGGAGCCACGGCAGAAGGAACACTGTCTCAGAGTGTCTTTACCTACCCCAGGGACATCTCAAGGAAGCCAACCATTGAAACGCCTGTGTTTGGCGAGAGACACCTGTAAGCATCAAGCAGGCCCTGTGTATCATTGACTGCAGTTTCAGAAGCAGAGATAGTTAATAAAATGAGGCCTGGCCTCCGTGGAACACCTGTTGAATGATCAAAAGGGTAATTTGATTCATTCTATCCCCTTTCCCATTTGGCTGGCCTTTAGTCACAGTGAACTAGCCATATCTGTCTCAGTCACAGTAGTAAAGCAAGTTAAGATTCCCAAGTAAAAAAGCCTTGACATCCAGTTTGATTTGTCCTTGACCCATAGTTTTAACTGAAAAGGATCAAACACAGGGAATCTGTTAGGTTTATGAATTGGGCTAAATTTAGTTCTCTTACCCTTAAGCTACAATGGAGGTGTCCAAGAATAGTAAATGTGGTGGATAAATATGGTCCAGGGTGATTAAACCCTTTATAGAACTTTTCCTTACCTTTTGCAGGTACATGTGTCTTACCCTAGTTGAACATGTGAAGATTTCAGTTCTGCATCTTATCTTGCCTTGGATACGAATGTATTACAGTTAACAGTTAATTCTTTGTGTGTGTGATTTCCCACTTTATCAAACTAATACTGAGTTTAGGTCTTACTTGACACAATCCGATGTGCAAGAATTGCTTCATTTATTTCAGTATTTATCAGGTAATAGAGGCATCCGGTCCCATCACTTCATGGGAAATAGATGGGGAAACAGTGGAAACAGTGTCAGACTTTATTTTTGGGGGCTCCAAAATCACTGCAGATGGTGACTGCAGCTATGAAATTAAAAGATGTTTGCTCCTTGGAAGGAAAGTTATGACCAACCCAGATAGCATATTGAAAAGAGGAGACATTACTTTGCAAACAAAGGTCCATCTAGTCAAGACTATGGTTTTTCCAGTAGTCATGTATGGATGTGATAGTTGGACTGTGAGGAAAGCTGAGCACTGAAGAATTGATGCTTTTGAGCTGTGGTTTGGAGAAGACTCTTGAGAGTCCCTTGGACTGCAAGGAGATCCAACCAGTCCATTCTGAAGGAGATGAGCCCTGGGATTTCCTTGGAAAGAATGATGCTAAAGCTGAAACTCCAGTACTTTGGCCATCTCATGCAAAGAGTTGACCCATTGGAAAAGACTCTGATGCTGGGAGGGATTTGGGGGCAGGAGGAGAAGGGGACTACAGAGGATGAGATGGCTGGATGGTATCACTAACGTGATGGACGTGAGTCTGAGTGAACTCCAGGGGTTGGTGATGGACAGGGAGACTTGGCATGCTGCGATTCATGGTGTCGCAAGGAGTCGGACACAATTGAGCAACTGAACTGAATTGAAGAGTTATTCTCCTTCCTCTAATCTATCCAACTATCTAATCTTTTGTGGAAATCTTTTTTCTTTCGGTCTCCAAGGGCTCTTTCACAGACCTACAGGGTACCCTTTTAGTATACCTGAACATCAGCACACTTGGCTGCCTCTGTGGGTTCAAACAGTTGGTTCTCCTTAGGCATGTTTTAATGCCATTCCTTTTCCACTTCTGGCACAGATACCTAGCAATCTCTGTGCACCACTCAAGGAAACTGGGAACCTGGATGTAGATTTATGCCAGGAGAAATCTCTCTGTTTCCTGTTCCTTTCTCCTCCTCTTTATCTCTCCCCACTCTTCCTCGCCTCCTCAATTTATTTAAATCCTCTAAGCTTTCACAAAATCCTGCAATGTGATTTAGCATTCTAACCAAGATGTTAGCATCCCTCTCAAAACTTAAATAGGGAGGACTACAGATGACTAAGCTGTAGTGAGTCTATTGTCTGCATGTTAGGTAATTTCCTGAGTGTAAATTATATTGTATTTATTTACTCAATGCTTGATTGATTGATTTTCACTCTGAATATTTTACTAGGCCTTTCCAGTGAGTTTGCTTGGGCCAAAGCACTTTACTAAGTATCAGCTTAAACCACTTTCTTTTGGTGTAGAAAGAGGGTGTGTTTGTGTTTTGGTCTCAGGTGAAAACTTCTATGTATAAATAAATGTGTGGACTTTCGCATACTTATCTCCTTTATTCTATTTCTATAATAAAAATATGAAATATTTTATTTATGTGTTTTTATTGTTACTTAGTATTATCAACACTGTTATACAATGAGAGGTACACACACACACACACAATGAGAGACACACACAGACTGAGAGATGCCAATGAACACACAGAGACACACAGAGAAAGACGTATCCAGAAAGTCACACACACACACAGACACACACTCTGAGATACAAGCAGACACAAACCTTGAGAATGAGACACATAGAGCCACGTGAGAGACACATAGACAGATGCACAAAGAAACACACACACTGAGAGAAAGACAACCACACACAAAGAGAGAGAAGCATACATTGAGAGAGAGGCACACACAATGAGAGAGAGACACACACACTGAGAGAAATTCACAAACACTGAGAGAGACACACAAACACACTAGAGACACACACATACAGCGAAAGATACAACACACACCGAGAGAGACACACACACAGTGATATATTCAAACACACACTGTGAGAAAGACACACACACTTAGAGACACACATATTGCACTTATCTCACATGCAAGTAAAATAGTGCTCAAAATTTTCCAAGCCAGGCTTCAAGAATACGTAAACAATGAACTTCCAGATGTTCAGGCTGGATTTAGAAAAGGCAGAGGAACCAGAGATCAAAATACCAACATCCATTTGACCATCAAAAAGCATGAGAATTCCAGAAAAACATCTAATTCTGCTTTATTGACTGTGCCAAAGACTGTGTGTGGATCACAACTAACTGTGGAAAATTCTTCAAGATGGGAATACCAGACCAACTGACCAGCCTCTTGAGAAATCTATATGCAGGTCAGCAATCAACAGGTAGAACTAGACATGGAATACACTGATTCCAAAGAGGGAAAGGACTACATCAAGGCTGTATATTGTCACCCTGTTATTTAATTTATATGCAGAGTACGTCATGAGAAACGCAGGGCTGGAGGAAGCACAAGCTGGAATCACGATTGCCGGGAGAAATATCAATGACCTCAGATATGCAGATGACACCACCCTTATGGCAGAAGGCAATGAAGAACAAGAGAGCCTCTTGATGAAAGTGAAAGAGAAGAGTGAAACAGTTGGCTAAAGGCTCTACATTCAGAAAACTAAGATCATGACATCTGGTGCCATTATTTCATGGCAAATAGATGGGGAAACGGTGGAAACAGTGACAGATTTTATTTTGGGGTCTCCAAAATCACTGCAGATGGTGACCAAAGCCATGAAATGAAAAGATGCTTACTGCTTGCAGAAGAGGTATGACCAACATACATTAAAATGCTAGACAGCACATTAAAAAGAAGAGATATTACTTTGCCAACAAAGATTCGTGTAGTCAAAGCTATGGTTTTTCCAGTAGTCATGTACGGATGTGATAGTTAGACTACAAAGAAAGCTGAGTGCTGAAGAATTGATGCTTTTGAACTGTGGTTTGGAGAAGACTTTTGAGAGTCCCTTGGACTGCATGGAGATCCAACCATTCCATCCTAAAGGAAATCAATTCTGAATATTCTTTGGAAGGACTGATGCTGAAGCTGAAACTCCAATACTTTAGCCACCTGATGTGAAGAACTGACTCCTTTCAATAGACCCTGATGCTGGGAAAGATTGAAAACAGGAGGAGAAGGGGACAACAGAGGATGAGATGGTTGGATGGCATTACCAACTCAATTAACAGGAATTTGAGTAGACTCTGGAAGTTGGCGATGGACAGGAAGGCCAAGTGCGCTGCAGTCCAAGGGCCGCAAAGATCTGGACAAGACTGAATGACTGAAATAACTGACTGAGGAGAGCTGAGCTAATGATAGCTATCCTAAGGAGGAGATAGCTATCCTATCCTATCCTAAGGATAGCTATCCTAAGGAGGAGAGTTGAACTATGGAGAACTAAGATAAGGAGAGCCAAGCTCATGAAAGGAGACCTGTGTTAAGGAAATCGAAGCTAAGGAGAGCTGAGCTAATGAGAGCTATCCTAAGGAGGGCTCTGCTAAGGACAGCTTGGAGGGCTGAGCTTAGGAGAGCTAAACTAAGGAGAGCTGAGCTAAGCAGAACTCCAGACAGCTGAGCTAAGGACAGCTAAGCTAAAGGGAGTTAAGCTAAGGAAGGCTGAGCTAAGGAGAGTGAGGAGACACCAGGTTTGGTAGCTTCTCTGGCTCATTCTACTCTAATGTACAACCAAGCATGACAAAAACACTAAGACAACAGTAGCCATCCTAAAAGAGGAGGGCATATACCTTGCAGCATGGAGGCTTTTCTCTGTAACTACAGCCTTCAAACTATTGCAGATGTTCATCTGATATTCACAAGGCCGCTGGACTCAACATGATATTTACCCTTCAACATGTCAGGAGTCACACATCAAAAATAATAATAATACTATTAAAAACAAACAAAAAACAAAACAAAATGGGGACACACTCAGGAAGTAAACATCACCAAGTAAATACAATTCCAAGTGCTTTCAAAAACCAAAAACCCTATGAATTGTGTAAAAATCCCATAAATAGTACTCAACAGGGATTCTTATCAGAGATACAAAATCTAAACTGACACAAGACGTCAAATCTGAGCCCGGGAAAAGGCCACCATGGAAAATGGTCCAGACCAGAAATGGTAGATTAACATTAGTGAGGGGGATCCTTTTATGCTAGTGAGGGCATATCAATGGGAAGAGCCCGTATAAAAATCACTGTCCATGTGACTTTACAGAAACAAAAGAGACAGTATGACTAGGCCCCTCCACTCCTAGGATACTTCAGAAATACAGATTTTGAAAACCTCAGGCAAGAGAGCATGCACTGCAGCAGCATTCACAATGCCCAGAGATTAACGTAAAGAAAGTACACAGGATGCAGAGATGAATGGATCAAGGAATGGAATTCGGGTTCATGTTGGAATATGACTCCGGCATTGAAACAAAGAAATAATGTCATTGTCAGAGGTACAGAAAAGTGTGGTGATAATCAGACTCAGTGAAGAAGGGCAGATGAGAGCTGTGTCACAGCATTTACCTTTCAAACGGGACAGATAATATTGCTGCCAGTGAGTACACAGACTGAGGTAAAATGGGTTCCCATCAGTGCTGGGAACACCCTGATGCTTAGCAAAGGGGATGGTGAGAGGAAGGCTTACATTGGTAGGCTGAAATTCACAGATTCCCAATAATACCTGTCACATACATAATCTTCAGGGACCAACTTAGCAAGAGTGATGTACTATACAATTTCTGAGAGCAGGTCAGGGGAAATAACCACTGCGAGTGCCTCTGTGTACTGGTGTAAGGGAGCAAGACTTGATACAGCCACAACAAAAGCAAATCAAACAAGAAATATGAACAACAAATTTGCTGTTCAAGAAACAACAAACTCAAACAAGAAATACGAACGACAATAAAACCTAGAATGAAATAGACACAAGCTTTAGGGGTGGGAGGCCAAGCTTCCTCTAGCTCATTCGACTCTCATTTACAAGCAGAAATTGCTCATAGCTCTAAAGATGCAGTTATCATACTAACAAGAAGAGAGACCCCAGAAATGCTGCCGTCTGGTGGCCCATTTCTGGAGCAGCAACCACAAACCTTAAGCTGATAGACGCTGGTTATTCACAAGGCGACCAGGCTCTAGATGACACCTATCCTTACAAAATGGCCAGGGGTAGCACGCTGAAATAAAAACAAGAACAAACCATACGATCAGAAAGGAAACTTAAGCAGCTAAATACCAGTCAATGCTTAGAAAGAAGCCTCTGCAAATGCACCTCACTTGCTTTATTATCAGTGATATGAAAAATTAAACTGCAATGCAATACCACTAGTGAGAAATGAAACAGGCCATTATCCAAAACTCTATAGACAGGAAAGGGTAGAGCAGTATTAGAAAGGGGTACCTTATATGCCACTGGTGGTAGATAAGCGATCAGAACATTCATGGGCAAGACTGTCAAAGTGCCTTGGACTCAAAAAATGGGGCAGATGATGTCATGTGGCACTTCCAATCCCAGAGAATTTGAGAAACCAACAGACCATGGAAAACACATGCCCACACCCCCACCCCACAAACATGCGCTGCAGCAGTATTCACATTGCCCAAGAGATGAAAGCAAAGAGATTCGTTGGCTGCAAACGAGAAGAGAAAGACATTGCACATAGAGACACAACAAAATATGACTCTGGCATTATGAAAACGCCAAAAAAAAAAAATGCCATTTTCAGGGATATGCAGAAATCTAGAGCGAATCACAGTAAGTAAAGAAGGGGAGATTAAAGACAAATCACAACATATGCCTTTCAGAGAGTATTAAAAAAATATACTGATAGCGATGAATACTCAAACAAAAGTGAAATGGACTTACATTCCTGGTAAGGAAATTACAGTTAGCAAAGGGTGAGAGGCCAAAAGGTGAAGCCTGGAATAAAGTTGTACCCACAACTACCTATGTAATTCATAATCCACATAGACCTCCTGTATCAAGAGACATGTACTCAGCAGATTCTAAAAGATAGCTCTGACAATAACGACAGTGAATACCTCCAGTTATCTGTTGAAAGGAAGGAGAAACGGTTTCCCTGCAACAACTACACTGGTGTAAACGGTCTTAAATAAGAAATAAAGTTAGACTTAAACCTGAAGGGCTAAAGAGACAAAAACTTTTGATGTCATCCTGTGCCTCATTCTACTCTCATTTACAACCAGGCTGGGGAGTTGCTGATGGAAATGACATGCTGAGATTCTTGGGGTCGCACAGAGTCGGACACGACTGAGCGACTGACTGAACTGAACTGAACTGGGATAACCTCCCAGGCTGCTGTTACCATAGTAACAAGAGGCGGGAATGAAAAAATGCTGCCGCCTTGTGGACATTTTCTCTAACAGCAACCTTAAACCGCTTGCTGCAGCTGCTGCTGCTGAGTCGCTTCAGTCGTGTCCGACTCTGTGCGACCCCAGAGACGGCAGCCCACCAGGCTCCCCTGTCCCTGGGAGTCTCCAGGCAAGAGTACTGGAGTGGGTTGCCATTCCCTTCTCCAATGCATGAAGGTGAAAAGTGAAGGTGAAGTCGCTCAGTCCTGTACGACTCTGAGCGACCCCATGGACTGCAGCCTACCGGGCTCCTCCGTCCACGGGATTTTCCAGGCAAGAGTACTGGAGTGGGGTGCCATCATGATTGCACTATTCACAAGAGTGCTGAGCTCCGAAAGATACCCACCCTTAACAAATTTCCAGGGGTCCCAGAGGGGAAAATTAATAAAGTAAACACAGGAGAAGTTAACAGGAAGAGGATATGAACAGGTAAACACAGTTCCATGTTTCTTTAAAAAAGCTCAGGACAATTTGCACATAGGGTGAATTCTAAGAGATACAGACAGCTACGATGTGAGGACATTATCACCTCTGCCTGACCATGGAAAAAGGCAACTGTCAAATGCTGAATATGGCATCAATGGTAGAGTAACATTAGTACAGTGGGTGCTTTAGGGTACTGGTGGAATGGATCTGGTAAGAGCCACTGTGAGCATGACTAGAAGAGTCCACTCCCATGAGAGAAAAATAAATAAAGAGGTAGAGACGGTATGATTAATTAGATCCTCTCCTGCACTACTGCAGAAATGAATAGGTTTCAGACATCACACACACCAAACAGGGTCCTTGAAGAGATGAAAGTAAAGATAGCATACCTGGAAGGAGCAATGGATAAAGAAACGTGATATAGGTATAGAATTAATTTTGAATCAAGGGTTGAAATATGAACATTGGCCATCTTAACAGATAGAGATAAATCCAGAGATCATCACACTGAGTGAAGGAAGGTTGATGCAAGAATCATCATGGGATTAAGCGGAGAGGTGTGATACAAAAATTCAGAACAGTGAGACCCCACACAAAGGTGACATGGACATCCAACCTGGAAAGAAGCTTAGGGTTAGTGGAGAACCCTGCTTGATGGAAGGGATACATCTGGCACTTGGTATTAATTTCTTGCACAGATACATATAAAATACAGAATCCACATAAGTCTACTTCAGCAAGTTTGTCAGCAAGACAAAACCCATTCTAATAACATGTAGGTGAAAACAAGCACAGCTGAACATCTAGTATTCTCCGTGTCGTGGAACAGTGATCTGTTCATGTAAAACAAATGCGTCCTTGTCAATCAACTTAAATAGAATAGGAATTTTACTTAAAATCCAAGAGTGAGGAGACATCAGATTTGGTGGCATCCTCTGGCTCATGCTACTCGAATGTATAGTCAGGCCTGACTAAAACTCTCAGGCAGCAGAGGCCATCCTTATAGAGGACAGGATAAAGAAGCTTTGCAGCATGGAGGCTGCTCTCTGTAACCACAGCCTGAAAATTATCACTGATGGACATCTGATATTCACAAGGCCGCTGGACCCAACATGATACCTACCCTTGAACACATCAGGAGTCACACACCCGAAATTAAATAAATAAATACACACACACACACACACACACACACACAAATGAGACACTTTCAGGAAGAAAACATAAAGAGGTAAACACAACTCAAGTGCTTTCAAATAGCAAAAAGCCCATGAACAGTACTCCATAGTATACCACAGCCTCTCCACTCCTAATTCAGTTAAGTTCAGTCACTCAGTCGTGTCCAGCTCTTTATGTCCCCATGAACCACAGCACGCCAGGCCTCCCTGTCCATCACAATCTCCCAGAGTCCACTCAAACCCATGTCCGTCGAATCAGTGATGCCATCCAACCATCTCGTCCTCTATCATCCCCTTCTCCTCCTGCCCTCACTCTTTCCCAGCATTAGGGTCTTTTCAAGTGAGTCAGCTCTTTGCATCAGGTGGCCAAAGTATTGGAGTTTCAGCTTCAACGTGAGTCCCTCCAGTGAACACCTGGGACTAGTCTCCTTTAGGATGGACTGGTTCGATCTCTTTGCAGTCAAAGGGACTCTAAAGAGTCTTCTCCAACACCACAGTTCAAAGACATCAGTTCTTCTGCACTCAGCTGTCTTTATAGTCCAACTCTCACATCCATACATGACTACTGGAAAAACTATAGCCTTGACTAGATGGACCTTTGTTGGCAAAGTAATGCCTCTGCTTTATAATATGCTGTCTGGGTTGGTCATAACTTTCCTTCCAAGGAGCAAGCATCTTTTAATTTCATGGCTGCAATCACCAACTGCAGTGATTTTGGAGCCCAGAAAAATACTCAGGTACTGTTTCCACTGTTTCCCCATCTATTTGCATGATGTGATGGGACCAGATGCCATGATCTTAGTTTTCTGAGTGTTGAGCTTTAAGCCAACTGTTTTCACTCTCTTCTTTCATTTTCATCAAGAGGCTTTTTAATTCCGCTTCATTTTCTTCCATAAGGGTGATGTCATCTGCATATCTGAAGTTATTGATATTTCTCCCAGCAATCTTGATTCCAGCTTGTGCTTCCTCCAGCCCAGCATTTCTCATGATGTACTTTGCATATAAGTTAAGTAAGTAGGGTGACAATATACAGCCTTGATGTACTCCTTTTCCTATTTGGAACCAGTTTGTTGTTTCATGTCCAGTTCTAACTGTTGCTTCCTGACCTGTATACAGATTTCTCAAGAGGCAGGTCAGGTGGTCTGGTATTCCACTCCTAGGATACTTCAAAAGACACAGGTTTTGAAAACCACACGCAAGAGAGCATGCACTGCAGCAGCATTCCCAATGTCCAGAGATGAAAGTAAACAAAGTACACAGTGAGGAAGAGATGAATGGTTCAAGGAATGGGATTCGGGTTCATGAAGGACTATGACACACACTTTGAAACAAGGAAATAACGTGGTCAGAGGTACAGATAAGTGATAACCAGAATGAGTGAAGAAGCGAAGGTGAGAGCTATGTTATAGGATTTACCTTTTTTTTTTTTTTAATTTTATTTTATTTTTAAACTTTACATAATTGTTTTAGTTTTGCCAAATATCAAAATGAATCTGCCACAGGCATACATGTGTTCCCCATCCTGAACCCTCCTCCCTCCTCCCTCCCCACACCATCCCTCTGGGTCATCCCAGTGCACCAGCCCCAAGCATCCAGTATCGCGCATCGAACCTGGACTGGCAACTCGTTTCTTACATGATATTCTACATGTTTCAATGGATTTACCTTTCAAATGGGGCAGACAAGATTGCTGGCAGTGAGTACTCCGACCAAAATAAAATGGACACCCAGTGATGGGAACTTCCTGATGCTTAGCAAAGGGGATAGGTGAGAGGAAGTCTTACATTGGTAGGCTGAAGTTCACGGATTCCCACAAATACCTGTCAACTATATAACCCACAAGGACTGATTTAGCAAGAGTGATATACTACACACTTTCTGAGAGCAGGTCGGAGGAAATAACCATTGTTGAATGTCTATGTATTGGTGTAAGGGAGCAGGAATCTGAATAATCTGTACAGCCACAACAAAGGAAACAATGTTCATCACCTTCCTCAAAAAAGAAATATGAACTACAATAAAACCGAGTAGGAAGGAGACACAAGCATTCAGGGGCTTCCTCTATCTCATACTACTGTCATTTACCAGTGGAAGTGCCACATACTTCTAAAGATGCAGTTACCATGGTAGCAAGAGGAGAACCCGAAGAAATGCTGATGCCTTGTCGCCACGCTCAGGAACAGCAACCTTAAACCCTGGGTTGATGGACACTGACTATAAACGAGGCGTCTGAGCTTTAATGACGACTACCCTTAGAAAATGGCCAGCGGTGGCAGACCAAAAAAAAAAAAAAACGGGCGTAAATCACATGATCAGGATGGAAACATCAACAAGTAAATACTTGGTCAATGCTTAGAAAGAAGCCTCTGGAAATGTGCCTCATTTGCTCTATTATCAGTGAATCGAAAAGTTAAAGTGCAAGGCAATATCTCTAATGAGAAACCAAAAACGCCATTATCCAATACTCTACAGACAAGAAAGAGTAGAGCAATGTTAGTATAGAGGACCCCTGTATGCCACTGGTGGGAGGTAAGTGGTCAGGGACTTATAAGCATAACTGTCAAAGTGCCTTGGAATCACAAAATGACACAGATGATGTCATATGGCAGACTCCCAGAGTATTTGAGCAATCAACAGATCATGGAAAACACACGACAACACCCCCAACTCCACAAACATGCCCGGCAGCAGGATACACAATGCCCAAGTGATGAAAGGAAAGAATCGCTGGCTGCAAATGAAAAGAGAAACATATGGGACATAGAGACACAAAAACTATGACTCTGACATTATGAAAATGCCACACACACACACACACACACACACACACACAAGCCATTTATGGGGATATGCAGAAATCAAGAGTGAATCACAGTAAGTAAAGAAGGGCAGATTAAAGAGATATTACAACATAGGCCTTCCAGAGGGGATTAAAAAACATATTGATGGAACGAGCACCCAAAGAAAAGTGAAATGGATTTACACTCCTGGTAAGAATATTACAGTTAGCAAAGGGTATTGGTGGGTGAGAGGCCAAAAGGTGAAGGCTGGAATAAAGTTATAACCACAAATACCTACGCAATTCATAATCCACATGGACCTCCTGTATCAAGAGGCACATACTCAGCAGATTCCAAAAGACACCTCTGACAATAACCACAGCTGAATTCCTCCAAGTATCTGTGGAAAGGAAGGTGGAACTGTTGCCATGAAACAACTACAACGGTGTTGATAGTCTTAAAAAATAAAGTTTCACCTGAAAAAAAGATCAAAGAGTAAACAACCAATACTTTTGGTGACTACCTGTGTCTCACTTTACTCTCATTTACAACCAGACTTGGGAATAACACAGAGGCTGATGTTACCATGGAAATAAGAGGAAGGAATGAAGAAATGCTGTGGCCTTCTGGACATTTTCTCTAACAGCAACCTTAAAATGTTTGCTGATGGCCACACTATTCACAAAAGGGTTGAGCTCCAACTGATACCCATGATGAAAAAATTTTCAGGGCTTGCAGATGGGGAAAATAAGTAAAGTGAACTTGGGAGAAGCTAACAGGAAGAGGATATGAACAGGTAAACGCAATTCCGTGTTTCTTTAAAAAAAAGCACACGGCACATAGGGTGAATTCTAAGAGATACAGACATCTAAGCTCCGCGGACATTATCACCTCCACCTGAGCATGGCAAAGGGCCACTGTCAGATCCTGGACATGGCATTAATGGCAGAGTAGGATTAGTACAGTGGATGCTTTAAGGTACTGGTGGAATGGACCTGGTAAGAGCCACTATGAGCGTGACTAGAAAAGTGCACTCCCATGAGAGAAAAATAAATAAGTAAAGAGGTAGAGACAGTATGATAAATCCAATCCTCCCTGGGAGTATTTCAGACATGAACAGAGTTCCAACACGACTCACTGCAAACTAAGTCCTGCTGCATCTTTCAGAACATCAAAGAAATGAAAGTTAAGATAGTGTACTTGGATAGAGGAATGGATAAAGAAGTGTGATATAGGTCTGGAATGAAGTTTGAATCAAGGATTGAAATTTGAAAGTAGGCCCTCTTCACCAATAGAGATAAATCCAGAGATCATCACAATGAATGAAGGAACATTTCAAGAAACATCATAGGATACAGTGGAGTGGTGGGATACAGAAATCCACTGCAGTGAGCTCTGACACAAATATGACATGGACATCCAACTGGCAAGAAACTTAAGGGTAGCCGAGGACCTTGGTGGATGGAAGGGATACATCTGGAACTTGGTATTAATTTCTTCCCACAGATCCATACTAAATACAAAATCTATATAAACCTATTGCAGCAAGAGTGGTAGACAAAACAATTTCTAATTATATGTAGGGAAAAGCAACCACAGCTAAATACATAGTCTCAGTGTCTCAGAACAAGAATCTATGCACATAAAACCAACTCATCATTGTCTTCAACTTAAAGAGAATAGGAACACTTGCTTCCAAGATCCAAGAGTGAGGAGACATCAGGTTTGGTGGCATCCTCTGGCTCATTCTACTCTAATGCACTTCCAGGCCTGACAAAAACTCTCAGACATCACAGACCATCCTAAAAGAGGAGCAAATAATAAAGTCTTGCAGCATGGAGGGTTTTCTCTGTAACAGCAGCCTTAAAACTATCACTGATGCACATCTGATATACACAGGGTCTTATTGGTGGACTTGACATGACACCTACCCTTGAACATGACAGGAGTCACTCATCCAAAACAAACAAACAAACAAACAAAAAGTGAAAAAGAAATCCCGGACACTCTCAGGAAGAAAACATCAACAGTTAAATACAGCTTAAAAACAAAAACAAAAACAGCATCACTTAATATTCCCAAGGCTGCGGGGCTTTCAATGATATCTGTCTTTCAAAAATTGCTAACTGTCTTGTGTGAATGAAATATGTCAAATAGCGCACCATATCTGGAAGAAAATACCAACAGGTAAATACAGTTCTCAGTATTTCTTTAAAAGCACATGAAATACACTCATTATACTGAATTACTGAGAATTCTTTTGGGTTCACCTCTTTGTGATCCCAAGAACCATAGCCCACCACGTTCCTCTGTCCATGGAATTTTCCAGGCAAGAAGTCTGGAGTGACTTGCCATTTCCTCCTCCAGGGGATCTTCCCAAATCACATCTCCTTTGACTCCTGTCTTTGCAGGCAGATTCTTAACGACAGTGCCACCTGAGAAACCCAGTGTATTATTATAGATACACACACTATATTAATGAGGTATCACCTCTGAGTAGTGAAAAAGTATCAAATATTATACAGAGAAGACATGGTAGAGAAACATTTTTAAAGGGGAATCTTTATGGTACTAGTGAGATATATTTGGTAGGAGCCATTATAAATGTCACTACAAAGTGCCTTTTAAAGAATACAAGAGACTGACCATATGACCTGGCAGCTCCACTCCTAAGAATATATATTAAAAAAAGAAGAACAACAAAAATATTTTTGGAAAAAAAAACCATGTAAGTCAACCATGTACTGCAGGAAGATTAACAACATCCTATAATGGCTGATACTCTTGCCTGGAAAATCCCACGGACAGAGGAACCTTGTAGGCTGCTGTCCATGGGGGTGCAGAGTCGGACAGGACTTAGTGAATTCCTTCTCACTTTTTACTTTCATGCATTGGAGAAAGAAATGGCAACCCACTCTAGTGTTCTTGCTTGGAGAATCCCAGGGATGCATTAGCCTGGTGGGCTCCCGTCTTGTGAGGTCACACAGAGTTGGACACAACTGAAGTGACAAGCAGCAGCAGCAGCATACGTGAAAAACCGCCTGCAATGCTGGAGACCTAGTTTTGATCTCTGGGTGGGGAAGATCCACTGGAGAAGGAAAAGGCTATTCACTCCAGTATTCTGGCCTGGAGAAGTCCATGGGCTGTATAATCTATGGGATTGCAAAGAGTCTGACACGACTGAGTGACTTTCACTACCACTACTATACATGAAAATCAAGAAACTGATGCAGCCACTATTGAAAACAATAAGCAGTGCTTTTATAATATTTTTTATTTTACTGAAGGGTGATTGCTTTATATAATTTTGTTGCTTTCTTTGAAACCTCAACATGAATCAGCCATATACCCCCTCCTTTTGAACCTCCTGCCCATCATCTCCTTCCCCGGTATAGAGTTTTTTAAAACTCTAAAAATACAGTTACTATATGATCCAGCAATAACACTACTGGTCATATATCCAGTAAGATGAAAACTCCCATCAGAAAAGTGATATGCACAACAGTGTTTATAGTAGCCCAATGTACAGTAGCAAAGACATGGAAACAGCCTTAAATGCCCATAGATAGGTGAATGGATAAAGACAGATATATTATGTATGCAATGGAATGTTAGCCATAAGAAAGAATGATATAAAGCTATTTTTTTCAACATGCTAAATAATTCAGAGAAAGACATGAGGAGCTTAGGTGGGTTCAGGTCCCCTTGACACATCCTTTGGACCTCAGTTCATGGGAGGTCTTCATCATTTCTCCCGGGTATCTAAAGTCAGCTGTTGTATAACAGCTCTAGAGCCTTGTGGCTTCCGAGTCACCTAAGTCATTTTGAAGACTTGCCGTGGTCTACTCCAGAGCCCCTTAGATCAGATCAGATCAGTTGCTCAGTCGTGTCCGACTCTTTGTGACCCCATGAATCGCAGCACGCCAGGCCTCCCTGTCCCTCACCAACTCCCAGAGTTCACTGAGACTCACGTTCATTGAGTCAGTGATGCCATCCAGCCATCTCATCCTCTGCCGTTCCTTTCTCCTCCTGCCCCCAATCCCTCCCAGCATCAGAGTCTTTTCCAATGAGTTAACTCTTCGCAGGAGGTGGCCAAAGTACTGGAGTTTCAGCTTTAGAATCATTCCTTCCAAAGAAATCCCAGGGCTGATCTCCTTCAGAATGGACTGCTTGGACCTCCTTGCAGTCCAAGAGACTCTCAAGAGTCTTTTCCAACACCACAGTTCAAAAGCATCAATTCTTCGGTGCTCAGGCTTCTTCACAGTCCAACTCTAACATCCATACATGACCACAGGAAAAACCATAGCCTTGACTAGACGAACCTTTGTTGGCAAAGTAATGTCTCTGCTTTTGAATATGCTATCTAGGTTGGTCATAACTTTCCTTCCAAGGGGTAAGCGCTTTTTAATTTCATGGCTGCCGTCACCATCTGTAGTGATTTTGGAGCCCAGAGAAATAGTGTCTGACACTGTTTCCACTGTTTCCCCATCTATTTCCCATGAAGTGGTGGGACCGGTTGCCATGATTTTCATTTTCTGAATGTTGAGCTTTAAGCCAAATTTTTCACTCTCCACTTTCACTTTCATCAAGAAGCTTCTGAGTTCCTCTTCACTTTCTGCCATAAGGGTGGTGTCATCTACATATCTGAAGTTATTGATATTTCTCCTGGCAATCTTGATTCCAGCTTGTGTTTCTTCCAGCCCAGTGTTTCTCATGATGTACTCTGCGTATAATAAGCACGGTGACAATATACAGCCTTGACGTACTCCTTTTCCTACTTAGAACCAGTCTGTTGTTCCGTGTCCAGATCTAACTGTTGCTTCCTGACCTGCATACAAATTTCTCAAGAGGCAGATCCAGGTGGTCTGGTATTCCCATCTCTCAGAATTTTCCAGTTTATTGTGATCTACACAGTCAAAGGCTTTGGCATAGTCAATAAAGCAGAAATAGATGTCTTTCTGGAACTCTCTTGCTTTTTCCATGATCCATTGGATGTTGGCAATTTGATCTCTGGTTCCTCTGCCTTTTCTAAAACCAGGTTGAACATCAGGAAGTTCATGGTTCCCATATTACTGAATCCTGGCTTGGAGAATTTTGAGCATTACTTTACCAGCGTGTGAGATGAGTGCAATTGTGCAGTAGTTTGAGCATTCTTTGGCAGTGCCTTTCTTTGAGATTGGAAGGAAAACTGACATTTTCCAGTCCTTTGGCCACTGCTGAGTTTTCCAAATTTGCTGGCATATTGAGTGCAGCACTTTCACAGCATCATCTTTCAGGATTTGGAATGCCTCAACTGGAATTCCATCACCTCCACTCTCTTTGTTCATAGTGATGCTTTCTAAGGCCCCCTTGCCTTCACATTCCAGGATGTCTGGCTCTAGGTCAGTGATCACACCATCGTGATTATCTGGGTCGTGAAGATCTTTTTTGTACAGTTCTTCTGTGTATTCTTGCCATCTCTTCTTAGTATCTTCTGCTTCTGTTGGGTCCATACCATTTCTGTCCTTTATTGAGCCCGTCTTTGCGTGAAATGTTCCTTTGATATCTCTGATTTTCTTGAAGAGATCCTTAGTCGTTCCCATTCTGTTGTTTTCCTCTATTTCTTTGCATTGATCGCCGAAGAAGGCTTTCTTATCTCTTCTTGCTATTCTTTGGAACTCTGCATTCAGATGTTTATATCTTTCCTTTTCGCCTTTGTTTTTCACTTCTCTTCACAGCTATTTGTATGGGTTGTGTTTTCATTTTCATTTGTTTCTATGCGTATTTCCATTTCTTTTCTGATTTCTTCTATTTTATGTCAGTCATTCAGAAGCATGTTGTTTACCCTCCATATGTTTGTATTTGTAATGGTTTCTTTCCCCTGTTTTTGACATCTAATCTTACTGCATTGTGATCAGAAGAGATGCTTGAAATGATTTTGATTTTGATTTTTGTTTTCAGTTTACCAAGGCTAGATTTATGGCCCAGTATGTGATCTATCCTGGAGAATACTTGAGAAAAAGGTGAATTTCATTGCTTTGGCGTGAAATGTTCTTTTGAAATCAATTAGGTCTTACTGATCCATCGTATCACTTAAAGTTTGTGTTTCCTTGCTAATTTTCTGTTTGGTTGATCTATCCATAGGTGTGAGTAGGGTCTTAAGGTCTCCCACTATTATTGTATTGTTTTTAATTTCCCCTTTCATACTTGTTAGCATTTGCCTTACGTATTGAATGCTCCTATGTTGGGTGCATGTATATTTATAATTGTTATATCTTCTTCTTGGGTTGATCCTTTGACAATTATGTAGTGGCCTTCTTTGTCTCTTTTCACACCCTTTATTTCAAAGTCTATTTTATCTGATATGAGTATTGCTACTCCTAATTCCTGTTGCTCACATTTTGCATGAAATACCTCTTCCCAGCCCTTCACTTTCACTCTGTATGTGCCCCTTGGTTTCAGGTGGGTCTCTTTTACACAGCATACATAGAAGTCTGGTTTTGTAACCTATTTTAATACTTTCTTTGTCACCTATCTACCCATTTGTCCATCCTTCTATCTAATCAACAATCAATCTTTTTCCTTGGTGCATTTCAGTATGTGTCTCCTTAAGTATTTCAGCAAGCCTGCCATTAAGTAGTCAGCCCTGTTTGTATACAGCAATTTTCTTTGGATATTAACTTTACACACAATGAAATATAGCAATCTTTTCTTTCCTCAGTCATGCTACTTTTTAACTGAAGTATAGTTCATTTATAATTTTGTGTTAAATTCTGCTTTACAGCAAAGTGATTCTGTTATAGACATATATGTATATATATATACCTTGTGTGTGGATATATATATATATATACACACACACATTCTTTTATTTAATCTCTCTCTTTTTTTTTTTTTTTTGGCTACACTGTGCAGCAAGTGGAATTAGTTCCCTGACCAGGGTTTGAATCTGCATCCCCTGCAGTGGAAATCTGTAGTCTTAACCTCTGGACTGCCAGGGAAGTCATATATATATATATATATATATATATATATATATATATATATATATATATATATGTATATATGTATGATTTATATATATATATATATATATTTTAAAAGTCATATATATATATGACTTTTTAAATCACATTTCATTATGATTTGTAATTGGATACTGAATGTAGTCCTCTGTGCTTTAGAGTAGGAACTTGTCATTCCATTTCATATAATTTGTTTTATATCTGTTAACCCCAGTCTCTTACTCCATTTCTCCCCCAATTCTCTCTGCCTTGAAGCTGTAAGTCTATTCTCTATGTCTATGAGTGTGTTTCTGATTCATACATATGTTCATTTGTGTCATATCTTAGATTCCACGTTTGGATATTATGATATTTTTTGGTATATATGTTTACCTGTGTGCCTCATTCGTTTACTATGATCAGCTCTCGGACGATGCATGTTGACTGAAATAGCCTTATTGTTGTAACTGTATTCCTGTATCATTTTAACCATACATAGAGCTATTCATCTATGGTTATTTTCTAAAATATATTATTAAAAGGTGTTTATAAAGCACTCTTGGTATAGTATGTCCATTTTGATCTGTATAAGGGTTTTATATGTATGTGTCAGTTCATTTCAGTTGCCCGGTCGTGTCCAACTCTTTGCAACTCCATGAACTGCGGCATGCCACGCTTCCCTGTCCAATTACCTACTACCTGAGCCTGCTTAAATTCAGATCCACCGAGTGGGTGATGCGAACCAACGATCTCATCCTCTGTTGTCTGCTTCTCCTCCTGCTTTCAGTCTTTCTCAGCATCAGGGGCCTTTCCAATAAGTCAGTTCTTCACATAAGGTAGCCAAAGAATTGACGTTTCAGCTTCAACATCAGTCCTTCCAGTGAATATTCAAGAGTAATATCCTTAAGGATTGACTGGATTGATTTCCTTGCAATCCAAGAGACTCTCCAGAGTATATGTGGGTATGAACAAATATTTATTGTGCTTATGTTTCATCTTTTGGAGAAATAGAATAATAAGTATGAATGTAATTCATAAAATGTTGATGTATTCTCTCATATGTATATGTGGGTATGAATAAATGTTTACTATGCTCTTGATGAAGGTGACAGAGGAGAGGGGAAAAGTTGGCTTAAAATTCAACATTCAGAAAATGAAGATCATGGTATTCGGTCCCATCACTTCATGGGAAATAGATGGGGAAACAGTGGAAACAGTGTCAGACTTTATTTGGGGGGCTCCAAAATCACTGCAGATGATGACTGCAGCCATGAAATTAAAAGACGCTTACTCCTTGGAAGAAAAGTTATGACCAACCTAGACAACATATTGAAAAGCAGAAACATTACTTTGCCACCAAAGGTCCATCTAGTCAAGGCTATGGTTTTTCCAGTGGTCAAGTATGGATGTGAGAGTTGGACTGTGAAGAAAGCTGAGTGCAGAAGAATTGATGCTTTTGAACTCTGGTGTTGGAGAAGACTCTTGAGAGTCCCTTGGACTGCAAGGAGATCCAACCATTCCATTCTGAAGGAGATGAGCCCTGGGATTTCTTTGGAAGGAATGATGCTAAAACTGAAACTCCAGTACTTTGGCCACCTCATGAGAAGAGTTAACTCATTGGAAAAGACTCTGATGCTGGGAGGGATTGGGGGCAGGAGGAGAAGGGAATGACAGGGGATGAGATGGCTGGATGGCATCACTGACTCAATGGACGTGGGTCTGATTGAACTCCGGGAGTTGGTGATGGACTGGGAGGCCAGGCGTGCTGCAATTCATGAGTTCCAAAGAGTCGGACACCACTGAACGACTGAACTGAACTGAACGGATGCATATGATGCCCTCTCAAGCAGAAATAGAAAAATGATAACGAATGTAATTTATAAAATCCGAATGTATTCACTCATATGTATAAATGTGTATGAAGAAATATTTACTGTGGTTATGCTGCCTTCTCATGGAGAAACAGAAGAATGCTTATGAATGAAATTTATAAAATCCAGATGCATTCTTCACATATTGAAAAAGACACTGTATAACTTTATTAAAAAATTAATACATGCTCATAACAGAAAATGTAAATTTGGTAGGAAAAAAAAAAAAACAACAAAACAAGAAAAAATCACCCATGATTTCATTTACCACTGGCTCAGAATTCTGAGTTCCTGAGCTGGGGAGATAAAATATCAGGGTGTGTTAGTTCTTTCACTATAAAATACTTTCTGTTATTTCAATTTTAACACATAACTTGGTTCTGATATGTGGTTCTTGCTTTGTTTACTTATACTGAAGATTTTCCTTTTACAAATACTGAGTAATTTGGCCACATCTTTAGAGACTGCTTGCTTTATACTTTTTTTATTCTTTTTTAAAAATTTTTTCTGTTTTTGCTATAATTAAAAAATGTTGCGTGTCGTGCCTCAAGGAAATAATGCTGTAAAGAACATTAGGGTGCATCCATCTTTTGGTTTTAAGGTTTTTTCCAGAAAAAAAGCTCAGGAGTAGGTCATAAGGTGATTATATTTTTTAGTTTTTAAAGGAGCTGCCATACTGTTCACCATAGTGGCCGTACCAATTTACATGCCCACTAACAGTGCAAGATTGTTCCCTTTTTCCCCGCATTCTCTCCAGGAATTATTGCTTGTAGAATTTTTGTTGCTATCTATTCAAACGGGCGTGAAGGAATACCACATTGTAGTTTTGATTTGCATTTCTCTAATGAATAGTGATGATGAACTATGGATGGAGGTTCATGACACTGTACAGGAGACAGGGCCCAAGACCATCCCCAAGAAAAAGAAATGCAAAAAAGCAAAATGGCTGTTTGAGGAGGCCTTACAAATAGCTGTGAAAAGAAGAGAAGCCAAAAGCAAAGGAGAAAAGGAAAGATATATCCATTTGAATGCAGAGTTCCAAAGAATAGCAAGTAGAGATAAGAAAGCCTCCCTCAGTGATCAGCGCAAAGAAATAGAAGGAAATAAAGAATGGAAAAGACTAGAGATCTCTTCAAGAAAATTAGAGATACCAAGGGAACATTTCATGCAAAGATGGGCTCAATAAATGACAGAAATGATATGGACCTAACAGAAGCAGAAGACATTAAGAAGACATGAAGAGGAGAACTGTACCAAAACTATCTTCAATACCCAGATAGTCACAATGATGTGATCACTCACCTAGAGACAGACATCCTGGAATGTGAAGTTAAGTGGGCCTTCAGAAGCAGCACTATGAACAAAGCTAGTGGAGGTGATGGGATTCCAGTTGAGCTATTTAAAATTCTCAAAGATGCTGCTGTGAAAGTTCTGCACTCAATATGCCAGTAAATCTGGAAAACTCATCAGTGGCCACAGGACTGGAAAACATTAGTTTTCCTTCCAATCCCAAAGAAAGGCAATGTCCAAGAATGCTCAAACTACAGAACAATTACACTCATCTCACACACTAGTAAATTAATGCTCAAAATTCTCCAAGCCAGGCTTCAGCAATACGTGAACCATGAACTTCCAGATGTTCAAGGAGGTTTTAGCAAAGGTAGAGGAACAAGAGATCAAATTGCCAACATCTGTCGGATCATGAAAAAGCAAGAGAATTCCAGAAAAACATCTATTTATTCTTTATTGACTATGCCAAAGCCTTTGAGTGTGTGAATAACAATAAACTGTGGGAAATTCTGAAGGAGATGGAAATACCAGACCACCTGATCTGCCTCTTGACAACTCTGTATGCAGGTCAGGAAGCAAGAGTTAAAACTGGACATGGAACAGCAAACTGGTTCCAAAGAGGGAAAGGAGTACATCAAGGCTGTATATTGTTGCCGTGCTTATTTAACTCATATGCAGAGTACATCATGAGAAACCCTGCACTGGAGGAAGCACAAGCTGGAATCAAGTTTGTTGGGAGAAATATCAGTAACCTCAGATATGCAGGTGACACCACCCTTTCTACAGGCAGAAATTGAAGAAGAACTAAAGAGCCTCTTGATGAAAGTGAAAGAGGAGAGAAAAAAAGTTGGCTTAAAGCTCAACATTCAGAAAATGAAGATCATGGACTCATCACTTTATGGCAAATAGATGGGGAAATGGTGGAAACAGTGGCTGACTTTATTTTGGGGGGCTCGAAAATCACTGCAGATGATGACTGCAACCATGAAATTAAAAGACACTTACTCCTTGAAAGGAAAGTTATGATCAACCTAGACAACTTATTAAAAAGCAGAGACATTATTTTGCCAACGAAGGTCCGTCTAGTCAAGGCTATGTTTTTTCTAGTAGTCCTGTATGGATGTGAGAGTTGGACTGTAAAGAAAGCTGAGCACTAAAGAAGTGATAATTTTGAACTGTGGTGTTGGAGAAGACTCTTGAGAGTCCCGTGGGCTCCAGGAAGATCCAATCAGTCCATCGTAAAGGAGATCAGGCCTGGTATTCATTGGAAGGACTGATGTTTAAGCTGAAACTCCAATATTTTGGCCACCTCATGTGAAGAGCTGAACCATTTGAAAAGACCCTGATGCTGGGAAAGATGGAGTGCAGACAGAGAAGGGGACGACAGTGGATGAGATGGTTGGATGGCATCACTGCCTAAATGGACATAAGTTTTGTGGACTCCAGAAGTTGGTGATGGACAGTGAGACCTGGCGTGCTGAAGTCCATGGGGTCACAAAGAGTCAGACACGACTGAGTGACTAACCTGAACTTAGCCTCTTCTCAAGTGTTTTTTCATCATCTGTATGACTTCTTTTGGGAAATGACTATTTAGATCTGCCTGTTTTTTTACTGAGGTGTTTGTGTGTGTGTGTGTGTGTGTTTTCTGTTTTGTGTGTATGTGTGTGTGTGTGTTTATACTGGGCTACATAGCCGTTTGTATATTTTGGAAAATAATGCCTTGATAACTAATGGGAACTATCTGTGTAGCACAGAGAACTGTCCTCCATGCTCTGTGATGACCTAAATTTAGAAGGAAATTAAATGAAAGAGGTTATGTTTATACATTGCACACCTAATTTGATTTGCTGTACAGCAGAAAGCAACACAACATTGTTAAGCAACTACATGTGTACATACTCTAGGCTCCATTTAAAGGAAGTTCTAAATGAAGCAGAAGTAATCTACACTAATAGAACTGAGAACAGGGGTTGCATGGGGAAGGACAGTGTGGGTAAGGGTACCAAAGAAATTTTCTAGGATGATGGGGATTTTTTTTTTTTTGCAGTGAGCATTAGATATATAATCCAGGTGAAATTGCAGAGATATTTCTGAAATGTAAATTCCAAACAGGGTCTTGCTAAGTGGCTCTATGTATTTATAAACTTACTAGATAATATCATATTGACCTTCAGCAAGTTGCATCACACTATGCTTTTACAACACTGCTGAAACATTCCTTTTCCAATTTGTCATCCTCCATTTGGAGGGAAAATTTGGTATATATTAACTTTCTCATTGAACTTTGGCAATTTGTAATTTGCATGGTGAGAAATCACATTCCATTATTGTTTTTGTTTGCATTTTTTATATTACCAAGTCAGTTTGACATTTCTTCCTGATTTTTGGCAATTTTCCTCTTCTTTTTCTGGGTAATTTGTATTTCATTGTATTCTTGTTTACTTCACAATTCTCTTCTATTGCGTTGTTCATCTTCTTTTCTTATTTTAACGTTGGACTCTGCATAAATAAGGTAAATGAATCATTTGTCAGCTATCTTCCAAATATTTAACAATCGTCATTTTCTAATTCCGTGTTTATTGTCTATTCAGCCATGCAGGAGGTTTACTACAAAGAAAGTTACGTAAATTTTCCCTTTTAAGCTTCTGGACAAAGAGCATGTAAAATAAGAAATTTTAAAAGTGGCCCAAAACTCTAGGAAGCTAGAGGGTGTGGTTAAAAGAATTGGGAGGGGTAACTTTCTCTGAGTTGCTCCCCATCCTCTCCTAGACGTATCAGGATGAGGCTTTGTGATGTCAAGGCTCACTCAGTACCACAGTTGGCTGTGGAAGTTACTTGCTGATCTCATAAAGTGTAAGGGTGTGGCCACCTGGGGAAGGGTATATATAGGGGTGCTCAGTGTGGAAAATTCTGAAAGAGATGGGAATACCAGAACACCTGATCTGCCTCTTGAGAAATTTGTATGCAGGTCAGGAAGCAACAGTTAGAACTGGACATGGAACAACAGACTGGTTCCAAATAGGAAAAGGAGTTCGTCAAGGCTGTATATTGTCACCCTGTTTATTTAACTTATATGCAGAGTACATCATGAGAAACGTTGGACTGGAAGAAACACAAGCTGGAATCAAGATTGCCGGGAGAAATATCAATAACCTCAGATATGTAGATGACACCACCCTTCTGGCAGAAAGTGAAGAGGAACTCAGAAGCTTCTTGATGAAAGTGAAAGTGGAGAGTGAAAAAGTTGGCTTAAAGCTCAACATTCAGAAATCGAAGATCATGGCATCCGGTCCCACCACTTCATGGGAAATAGATGGGGGAACAGTGGAAATAGTTTCAGACTTTATTTTTCTGGGCTCCAAAATCACTACAGGTGGTGACGGCAGCCATGAAATTAAAAGACTCTTACTCCTTGGAAGGAAAGTTATGACCAACCTAGATAGCATATTCAAAAGCAGAGACATTACTTTGCCAACAAAGGTTCGTCTAGTCAAGGCTATGGTTTTTCCTGTGGTCATGTATGGATGTTAGAGTTGGACTGTGAAGAAGCCTGAGCACCGAAGAATTGATGCTTTTGAACTGTGGTGTTGGAAAAGACTCTTGAGAGTCCCTTGGACTGCAAGGAGATCCAATCAATCCATTCTGAAGGAGATCAGCCCTGAGATTTCTTTGGAAGGAATGATGCTAAAGCTGAAACTCCAGTACTTTGGCCACCTCCTGCGAAGAGTTGACTCATTGGAAAAGACTCTGATGCTGGGAGGGATTGGGGGCAGGAGGAGAAAGGAACGGCAGAGGATGAGATGGCTGGATGGCATCACTGACTCAATGAACGTGAGGCTCAGTGAACTCCGGGAGTTGGTGAGGGACAGGGAGGCCTGGTGTGCTGCGATTCATGGGGTCACAAAGAGGCGGACACGACTGAGCAACTGATCTAATCTGATATGAGGGGCTCTGGAGTAGACCACTGTGAGTCTTCAAAATGACTAAGGTGACTCAGAAGCCACAAGGCTCTAGAGCTGTTATACAACAGCTGACTCTAGATACCCAGGAGGGAAAGATGAAGACCTCCCATGAACTGAGGTCCAAAGGATGTGTCAAGGTGACCTGAACCCACCTAAGCTCCTCATGTCTTTCTCTGAATTATTTAGCATGTTGAAAATAATAGGTTTATATCATTCTTTCTTATGGCTAATATTCCATTGCATGCATAATATATCTGTCTTTATCCATTCACCTATCTATGGGCATTTAAGGTTGTTTCCATGTCTTTGCTACTGTACATTGTGCTACTATAAACACTGTTGTGCATATCTCCTTTCTGATGGGAGTTTTCATCTTACTGGATATATGACCAGTAGTGTTACTGTGGGATCATATAGTAACTGTATTTTTGGAGTTTTAAAAAACTCTATACCGGGGAAGGAGATGATGGGCAGGAGGTTCAAAAGGAGGGGATATATGTATCATATGGCTGATTCACATTGAGGTTTCAAAGAAAGCAACAAAATTCTGTAAAGCAATTACCCTTCAGTAAAAAAAAAAAATGTATTATTATTATTATAATAAAAGCACTGCTTACTGTTTTCAATAGTGGCTGCATCAGTTTCTTGATTTTCATGTATAGTAGTGGTAGTGAAAGTCACTCAGTCGTGTCAGACTCTTTGCAATCCCATAGATTTTAGAGCCCATGGACTTCTCCAGGCCAGAATACTGGAGTGAATAGCCTTTTCCTTCTCCAGGGGATCTTCCCCACCCAGGGATCGAAACCAGGTCTCCAGCATTGCAGGCACATTCTTTACAGGCTGAGCCACAAGGGAAGCCTGGTTTTTCATGTATGCTGCTGCTGCTGCTGCTGCTAAGTCACTTCAGTTGTGTCCGACTGTGCGAACTGACAAGACAGGAGCCCACCAGGCTCCCGCATCCCTGGGATTCTCCAACAAGAACACTAGAGTGGGTTGCCATTTCTTTCTCCAACGCATGAAAGTAAATATTGAAAAGGAATTCACTAAGTCCTGTCCGACTCTGCAACCCCATGGCCAGCAGCCTACAAGGTTCCTCTGTCCGTGGGATTTTCCAGGCAAGAGTATCAGCCATTATAGGATGTTGTTAATCTTCCTGCACTACATGGTTGACTTACATGTTTTTGTTTTCCAAAAATATTTTGTTCTTCTTCTTTTTTAATATACATTCTTAGGAGTGGAGCTCCCAGGTCATATGGTCAGTCTCTTGTATTCTTTAAAAGGCACTTTGTAGTGACATTTATAATGGCTCCTACCAAATATATCTCACTAGTACCATAAAGATTCCATGTGTGCTTGAGAAAACGGTGAAATTCATTGTTTTGGGATGAAATGTCCTATAGACATCAATTAGGTCTACCTGGTCTATTGTATTGTTTAACGTTTGTGTTTCCGTGTGAATTTTCTGTTTAGTTGATCTATCCATAGGTGTGAGTGGGGTATTAAAGTCTCCCACTCTTATTGTGTTATTGTTAATTTGTCCTTTCATACTTGTTAGCATTTGTCTTACATATTGCGGCACTCCCGTGTTGGGTGCATATATATTTATAATTGTTATATCTTCTTCTTGGATTAAACCTTTGATCATTATGTAGTGACCATCTTTGTGTCTTTTCACAGCCTTTGTTTTAATGTCTATTTTATCTGATATAAGTATTGCTACTCCTTCTTTCTTTTGCTCCCTATTTGCATGAAAAATCTTTTTCCAGCCCTTCACTTTCAGTCTGTATGTGTCCCCTGTTTTGAGGTGGGTCTCTTGTAGACAACATATGTAGGGGTCTTGTTTTTGTATCCATTCAGCCAGTCTTTGTCTTTTGGTTGTGGCATTCAACCCATTTACATTTAAGGTAATTACTGATATGTATGATCCTGTTGCATTTACTTTGTTGTTTTGGGTTCGAGTTTATACATTCTTTTTGTGTTTCCTGTCTAGAGAAAATCCTTTAGTATTGGTTGGAGAGCTGGTTTGGTGGTGCTGAATTCTCTCAGCTTTTGCTTGTCTGGAAAGCTTTTGACTTCTCCTTCATACTTGAATTAGAACCTTGCTGGATACAATAATCTGGGCTGTAGGTTATTTTCTTTCATCACTTTAAGTATGTCTTGCCATTCGCTCCTGGCTTGAAGAGTTTCTATTTAAAGATCAGCTGTTATCCTTATGGGAATTCCCTTGTGTGTTATTTGTTGTTTTTCCCTTGCTGCTTTTAATATTTGTTCTTTTTGTTTGATCTTTGTTAATTTGATTAATATGTGTCTTGGGGTGTTTCGCCTTGGGTTTATCCTGTTTGGGACTCTCTGGGTTTCTTGGACTTGGGTGATTATTTCCTTCCCCATTTTAGGGAAGTTTTCAACTATTATCTCCTCAAGTATTTTCTCATGGTCTTTCTTTTTGTCTTCTTCTTCTGGGACCCCTATGATTCGAATGTTGTAGCGTTTAATATTGTCCTGGAGGTCTCTGAGATTGTCCTCATTTCTTTTCATTTGTTTTTCTTTTATCCTCTCTGATTCATTAATTTCTACCATTCTATCTTCTAATTCACTAATCCTATCTTCTGCCTCTGTTATTCTACTAATTGTTGCCTCCCGAGTGTTTTTAATTTCATTTATTGCATTATTCATTTTATATTGACTCTCTTTTATTTCTTCTAGGTCCTTGTTAAACCTTTCTTGCATCTGCTCAATCTTTGCCTCCAAGCTATTTATCTGTGATTCCATTTTGATTTCAAGATTTTGGATCAATTTCACTATCATTATTCTGAATTCTTTATCAGGTAGATTCCCTATCTCTTCCTCTTTTGTTTGGTTTGGTGGGCATTTATCCTGTTCCTTTATCTGGTGGGTATTCCTCTGTCTCTTCATCTTGTTTAAATTGCTGAGTTTGGGGTGTCCTTTCTGTATTCTGGCAGTTTGTGGAGTTCTCTTTATTGTGGTGTTTCCTCGCTCTGTGTGGGTTTGTACAGGTGGCTTGTCAAGGTTTCTTGGTTAGGGAAGCTTGTGTCGGTGTTCTGGTGAGTGGAGCTGTATTTCTTCTCTCTCCTCTCAAGGACTTGGGTTGCTTTTCTGGAAGCCTGATGTCCTCTGCCGGCATTCAGAAGTTGTTTTGTGGAATTTACTCAGCATTTAAATGTTCTTTTGATGAATTTGTGGGGGAGAAAGTGTTCTCCCCGTCCTACTCCTCCGCCATCTTAGCTCCTCCTACCTTAAGTGTTTTTTATAACGCCTATTATGAAAAGGTGCTGGGTTCAGGGAAATGCTTTTTCTGTAAGCATATGTGTTTTTGGTACTTTATTGTATTAAAATGGCATTATGTTGATTGACTTTCATATAATGAACCAACTTTGCACACCTCCATAAATCCCACGTGATCATGGTATATGATCTTTTTTATATGTTGTTAGATTTTTTTTGCCAGTATTTTGTTGAGTACTCTTGCCTCTATATTCATAAGGGATATTGGTTGTGTGTGTGTGTGTGTGTGTGATGTCTCTGTATAATACTGGTATTAGAGAAATATTGGCATCACTTTGCATGCTATGTGGGGAAGAGACATGTGAAATGAAGGATGAAGCATTGTTGGATTTAAGTTTAGTCAGGATTAGAGGCAGAAATTTAGAATATATCAGTGTGGAATTGGGGTGAGATTATCAAGAGAGTTCATTCTCAATTTGCTAGGCCTGTATTAAGTGCTTGACATTGAATTATGCTGTTTGTTAACTATGTCTAGATACTTTATACTTTGAATCTGCTACCTATTTTCTGTATTAACATTTATGAAATTAGTATGTGTGAATCAGTTGTAATGCGCATTTAAGATACGTTTTCTTCCAATTTTACTACAAAACAAGATGCCATTAAATAGCTGATGCTTTTTTAAAAGAGCTGTTAACTTTAAGTCTAAGAAATAAGCATGTTTGTCTTTAAGATACAGAAACACATTAAAAAGTTATAAATTTGCCCAAAAAGATGCAGCTGGTGTGTGGCTAACTTAGAATTCCAGCTCAATCTTCTTTGACTCCAAAGTCCATGTTTCTAAACACTGTACAATAGTGCTTTTGTAAAAATACTCATCCTTTACATGTAATTTCACCTAATGATCAGTGGTGTTTTGTGTTTTTTTTTTCCTTTTCTTTCCTTCTTTCTTTTTTTAAAATAGAAGAGATTAAAATCAACATGGGACAATGCTCTGATTCTAGAGTCATGTAGACTTATAGGTTTTTCAGCTGTCATTTAGCCTCTTTGATACTCAGTGTCTTCATCTGTAAGATAATGGTGTTTATAACTACCTAGAGTTTTGGAGATAATCAAATACAGCATTTTTCTGTACTTAACTAATATGTAGTATGTTTATACTTAGGTGGCAGGTTATATAAAGAAAGCACTGGGATTGGTGGCCACGCCCTTCAAGAATAAAAAAAAAAATATTTAAAATATGGAACCACCATGTATGTTATGTGAAGAACAAGAGCCAGAACCACAGAAAAGTGTAGGAGAAACCAAACAAGTAGATGATGAAGATGCTGAACTGATCTTTGTTGGGGTAGAACATGTAAATAAAAATGCGGATGTGATCTTTTTTGGGATGACCTCAAATTCAAAACCAGTCATTTCAAACATTGAACAGAGTTACCCCAGGTTCATGTTCAAGGAGAAAAATGTGTGATCACTTCAAGAAAGATAATGCTCACAAATTACAGCCTGTTAGTCATGCGACTCCTACATCAGCAGCACGGACTGTCTTGCCAGGTTCTGATTCTGAATCAAGATCAACAGATAGTCCTATCATTGTTGAGCCTTTGTCTGAAGCTGATTATAAAATATTTCACCACAAATAGTGCCTAATAGCGTTTCAGAATTATATTCTCCTTTGATTATCTTCACAGGTTCATTGCAGCCTCCAGTAGAAACAGCAGTTTCTTCAGGAGATATGAATAAAAGTCCTCGTGTATCAAAGCTACTTTCCACTTCTGAAACAAATAGCACAGATCCCAAAAGGCCTAAACACAGTGATGGAATTATAGGGGACATTCTTTAGCTTTATCCCTTTCTGGTATTTTTCATACAGTGACTACTGAGCAAAGCACACCAGACAGTGTTCATACCTCATTAAGCCATGTTCAGAATGGAGAACCTCATCCAACAGCTTTTCCAAAGGACAATGCTCATTGTAAGCCTGTAAGTCCTTTAGGGAAAAATGGGCTGAAAAAAACTGACTTTCCAAGTTTAGCAAGTCAAAACAAGATTGTTGATCCCACAGAAGGAAATCTGATTGTGTTACTTGGTGACTTCTACTATGGACAGCATATAGGAGATGGGCAGCCAGAACCGAAAACTCACACAGCCTTTAAATGCCTCAGCTGCTTGAAAGTTCTAAAAAACGTCAAGTTTCTGAATCACATGAAGCACCATTTGGGACTTGAAAGGCAGAGAGGTGACAGCTGGAAAAACCACACCTCCTGCCAGCACTGCCACCACCAGTTTCCTACTCCCTTCCAGCTGCAGTGTCACACTGAAAGTATTCACATTTCCCAGAAGCCCTCTGCAGACTGTAAAATCTGTGAGTTGTCCTTTGAGACAGATCAGGTTCTCTTATAGCACATGAAAGACAATCATAAGCCTGGTGAAATGCCCTATGTATGCCAGGTTTGCAATTACAGATCATCAGTCTTTGCAGATGTGGATGCACAATTCAAAGCATACCATGGTAACACTAAGAATCTGCTTTGTCCGTTTTGTCTCAAAATTTTTAAAACTGCAACACCATACATGTGTCATTATAGAGGGCACTGGGTAAAGAGTTTTCACCAGTGTTCCAAATGTTGGCTACAGTTTTTAACTTACAAAGAGAAAATGGAGCACAAGACCCATTGTTTAAGAAGCCTAAACAGCTAAACAAATGTTTAAGAAGCCTAAGCAGCTAAAAGGGTTACCTCCTGAAACAAAAGTTGTTATTCAGGTATCACTGGAACCTCTTCAACCAGGATTGGTGGAAGTACCATCCATTACTGTGAACACATCTGATTCTGAACCATCACCCCCCACCCCAATCTAAAAGTAGGAGTTGGAAAAAAAAAAACAAAAAACCCTTAATTCTACTTTCAGTAAGTCTGAAGCAAGTATTTCAGTCAAATTTAAAATCCCCATTAAAAACAAAAAAATCTAAATTATAGCAGTATTCAATAGTATCAAATATAGTGAAACCAATGGGTAATTTATGTTTTTTTTTTTTTTAATTCATGAAGAACAGTTTTAATTAACCTGAATGTTGAGATGTTTTTTAAAAATATATTACCTGTTTTTCATATAATTATCTTAATATGTAAAAAAGTATGTGCTCACGTGTGTGTGAGAGAAAGAATGAGAGAGGGGGAGAGAGGAAAAGTAACAACCTATTTCGGTATTTCATGTTGTTTGTAAGTTCAAAACCTCTGCTATACATATAATCTGTTGAGTGTTTTAGAAACGTAATTTTCAACTGTTTTCATGCCTTCAAGATCTCAGTATTAACTATACAGCCAGATTGGAATGACTTTCTTATGGTATAGTCCCATGTGCTGCTGAACTCTCCGAAGTGCCTCTGTTTTGCTGATCTAAGAAAACCTGGCTCCAAAAGCCTGGTGTGGAGAAGTTGATGGAGAATCTGTGATGTGAGTTTGAAGCAGATAAGGGATTTAGTCAGTGGAGAGCTGTGACTTCTTGTCCCAGTTGAGGAAGAGACACACATTCACTCCAGGCATGGAGCCAAGGCAGAAGGAACACTGTCTCAGAGTGTCTTTACCTACCCCAGGGACATCTCAAGGAAGCCAACCATTGAAATGCCTGTGGTTGGTGAGGGGCTCCTGTAAGCATCAAACAAGCCCTGTGTATCATTGACTACAGTTGCAGAAGCAGAGATAGTTAACAGAATGAGGCCTGGTGCCCGTGGATCTCCTGTTGAGTGATCAAAAGGGTAATTTGATTCATTCCATCCCCTTTCCCATTTGGCTGGCCTTTAGTCACAGTGAAGTAGCCATGTCTGTCTAAGTCACAATAGTAAAGCAAGTTAAGATTCTCAAGGGAAAAAAGCCTTGACATCTAGTTTGATTTGTCCTTGACCCATAGTTTTAACTGAAAAGGCTCAAACACAGGGAATCTGTTAGATTTATGAATTGGGCTAAATTTAGTTCTCTTACTCTTAAACTACAATGGAGTTGTCCGAGAATAGTAAATGTAGTGGATAAAAATGGTTCAGGGTGATTAAACCCTTTATAGAGCTTTTCCTTACCTTTTCCAGTTACCTGTGTCTTACCCTAGTTGAACATATGAAGATTTCAGTGTTGTGTCTTATCTTGCCTTGGACACAAATGTATTGTGGTTAACAATTAATTCTTTGTGTGTGTAATTTCCCATTTTATCAAACTCATACTGAATTTTGGTCTTACTTGATACAGTCTGATGTGCAAGAATTGTCTCGTTTAATTCGGTATTTATCAGGTCATAGAGTTATTCTCCTTGCTCTAATCTATCGAACTAATCTGTGATTATACTTGTGGAAAATTTTTACTTATGGTCTCCAAGGTCCCATTGACAGACCTGCGGGGTACCCTCCAAGTATTGGTTCCTGAACATCAGTACACTTCACTGCCTCTGTGGGTTCCTGGAGTTGAGTCTCCTTACGCATGTCTTGGAGAGGGCAATGGCATGCCACTCTAGTACTTTTGCCTGGAAAATCCCATGGATGGAGGAGCCTGGTTGGCTGCAGTCCATGGGGTCTCTAGAGTTGAACACAACTGAGCGACTTCACTTTCACTTTTCACTTTCATGCACTGGAGGAAATGGCAACCCACTCCAGTGTTCTTGCTTGGAGAATCCCAGGGATGCGGACGCCTGGTGGGCTGCTGGCTCTGGGGTTGCACAGATTCGGACACGACTGAAGCAACTTAGCAGCAGCAGCAGCAGGTATGTTTTAATGCCATCTCTTCTCCACTTCCGGCACAGGTAACAAACAATCTGTGCACAATTCAAGGAACCTGGGATCCTGGCTGTAGACCTATGCCAGGAGAAATATCTCGTTTTCCCTTCCTTTCTCCTCCTTATCTCTCCCCACTCTTTTTTCACCCTTCCTCAATTTATTTAAATTCTCTAAGCTTTCACAAAATGCTGGGAAGTGATAATCACCAAGGGCTTAGCATCCCTTTCAGAACTGAACAGGAAGGACTACAGATGACTAAGCTGTAGCGAGTCTTGTCTGCATTTTAGGTAATTTTCTGAGTGTAAAGTCTATTGTATTTATTTACTCCATGCTTGACTGGTTGATTTGCACTTTGAATATTTTACTAGGACTTTCCAGTTAGTTTGCTTAGGCCAAAGCACTTTGTTAAGTGTAAGCTTAAACCACTTTTGCAGAAAGAGTGTGTGTTGTTCTGGTCTCAGGTGAAAACTTCTGTGTATAATTAAACGTGCAGACTTTTATATATGTAGCTCATTTATTCTATTTCTATAGTAAAAATATGAAATGGTTTAGTTATGTGTTTTTATTCTTCCTTAGTGTTATCAATATTGTTACTGTTATTTGCTCTGAAGTATGCTCCTAAAGAATATAAGTTGTTATTTATTGCCAACTACTGCTGGGAGGGATTGGGGGCAGGAGGAGAAGGGGACAGGAGGATTCTATTTTGCTTGCTCTCTCAGATAAAATTTAATATTTAATTCATGTTGCCAAAGACTTGTAAGTAAAATTAGTATTTATAGAAATAAAACGTTTTTTTTAATTATTTCTTCTGTTTTTCTTTTTACAAATAACATGGTATATTTTTAGTTTTTTTTTTTTTTAAACTAATCTTATTGTGTTGGCCAGGACTTCTAAGCATGATATGTAAATGGGTTTTCTTGTTCTTAGTACCATCAAATGCAATGAGTATATGGCTACAAATTTCTATTTCTATTTTTAAAATTTAAAGAAAATTGTTTTATTGGATAGTTTACAACATCTGTTGAGACATTTACTTTTCTTTCTTTCTCCTTTCTTCCTTTCTTCCCCTTCTCTCTTCCTCTTTCTTTCCTTTCTTCCTCCCTTTCTTTCCCCAGGTTTTTGCTTGACTGGACTCTTCCTGAAACAAAAGTCATTCCACTCAGGGTTGAATATTATCCTCTCAGAATCTCATTCCATTCTCATTTCTAGTATTGGAATTAACTTCCTCTTCCCTTTCATGCATTGGAGAAGGAAATGGCAACCCACTCCAGTGTTCTTGCCTGGAGAATCCCAGGGTGGGTGAGCCTGGTGGGTTGCTGTCTATGGGGTCGCACAGAGTCGAGATGACTGAAGTGACTTAGCAGCAGCAAAGGTGGTAAGAAAAACTTTATTCAAGGTAAGACTACTACAGCAGGGTCTTATAATGGGGTAGAGAGATTGAGCTCGAGTCTGACTACAGCAGGAACACAGCTGGGATTTATAGCTAAGCAACAGGGCGGGTCCATGGTGTTGCAAAGAGACTGGGGGACTGAAAAGCAATGAACAACAACAATAACAGGGTGGGTGTCAGTGGATGGAAACTTATTAAGAGGACCGTAAGGATTCTGAGGGAGATCAGCCCTGGGATTACTTTGGAAGTAACGATGCTAAAGCTGAAACTCTAGTACTTTGGCCATTTCATGCGAAGAGTTGACTCATTGGAAAAGACTGATGCTGGGAGGGATTGTGGGCAGGAGGAGAACAGGGCGGCAGAGGATGAGGTGGCTGGATGGCATCACTGACTCGATGGAGTGAGTCTCAGTGAACTCTGAGTGAACTCTGGGAGTTCGTGATGGACAGGGAGACCTGGCATGCTGCGATTCATGGGGATGCAAAGAGTTGAACACGACTGAGCTACTGAACTGAATTGAACTGATGGGTGAGGGTGGATTCTGGTTAAACTGAGAGGATCATTGCTGAGGCTAGGCAAGGCTGATAAGATATTGAGGTGAGTGACAAGAAATTTGATCTGATACTGAGGGTGGTCAGATCAAGGGTGGGGTATTTTTACTAAGCTCACATAGCAGGTTCTGGCTTAGATTGAACTAAATTGACAGGCACCCCTGGATAAAGACATTGCCCAAAGTTGGCAGTGCATTAGTGAACTACTGCTGCATAACAAATTACCCCAAACTAATAGCTTAAAACAATATTATCTCATACCGCTGCTGAAAGTTGGGAGTCCAGGAGTAATTCAGCTGAATGTTCTGGCTCCGGGTTTCATGAGATTGCCCTCCTCTGAAGCCTTGACATGGGCTGGTGGATTTCCTTCCAAGATGGATTACTCACATAGCTGTTGAAACCAGTTTCCTTGCTGTCTGTTAGGAGAAAGCCTAAGTTCTTTCACATGGACCTCTCTGCTGGGCTACCTGAGTGTTCTCAAGATAAGAAGGCTTCTAGAGTGAGTGACCCAAGAGGATGAGCAAGGAGGATGCAGTGCCTTTTATGACCTAGTCTCAGACACTTCATTTTCATTTCTACAATATTCTAACGTTAAAAATGAGCCACTAAGTCCAGCCCACATGTGAAGTGGAGTATAAGATCCACCCTTGATGGTAAGGATGTGTGGACATAATTTAAAATCACGTGGTACACACATGGCCACAAATTGTTTACATACTTGTATGTCCCAAATGCATTTTCCTGCCAATGCTTTCAAAGATTTTATCCATTATAGCATTAACTTGAAGTTCAGGACCTTGTCATTTAAGTCAGGTCCAGATATGGATCAGGGTCCAGTTGTGCAATATCTCAAGTATTCAGTCGCTCACTTGTGTCCTACTCTTTGCGACCCCATGGGCTGCAGCAGGACAGTCTTCCCTGCCCATCATCAACTCTGGGGGATTACTCAAACTCAAGATCCATTGAGTTGTTTATGACATCCAACCATCTCATCCTCTCACGTCCCCTCGTCCTCCTGCCTTCAAGCTTTCCCTCATCAGAGTATTTTCCAATGAGTCAGTTCTTTGCATCAGGTAGCCAAAGTATTGGAGCTGCAGATTCAGGATCAGTCCTTCCAATGAATATGCAGGACTGATTTACTTTAGGATTGACTGGTTTGATCTCCTTGCAGTCCAAGAGACTCTCGAGTCTTCTCCAATACAACAGTTCAAATTATACAAGTATAGTTCCTCTAGACCTGAGGATCTGTGAACAAAAGGCATGAGTCAATCTGCTCACTTTAACAGCCAACATACAGTGGTGGGTCAGGCATAGATAACCTTCATAGACACTCCTGTTCCAGAAAGAGGAGGGGAGATGGGAGTCAATAGTAGCAATTCTGAAATCCCACGGGTTCTTGTTGGCAGTCCTTGGATTAGGATTCAAGGCCTGGAAACTTCTAAGCTTCGGTCTCTGACTTTTTAATTCTGCCCTCTAACATGATTCCATTGCATGAAAGGTTGATACAGTGAAACAGTCTCCCTAGTCTGCTTCCTGCTTGTCGAAGGTAGAAGTCCAGAGTTCTCTTATTTTGTATTGTTGTTGGTCCTTTCAATCTAAGCTAAACTTAAATATGTTATCATAAAAACTTGGTGTGCCTCCTGATAATCTTACTGGTGTTCTTCGAAAGCACCCCACTCTAAAACCACAATCACACATGTCTTCATAGGCCTATTTTGCCTTGGTTTTCTGCTGAGATGGCTGAGGGATAACACTCTGAAACTTAGTAGAAGTCGTATTGTGTGACTGAAGTGATCTCTGAGTTACACGTCTAAACTCTTTGGAGGGCATTGGCCTGACTAAATAATGCCATTAACATCCCCTTCCACCTTTCTGAGGCTTAACAGAGAATTTTACCATCACACAAATCTTTAGAGCAAGTTAATTAAAAAAATATATTAAGAACTGACATATAGATGATGTACAATGTTATATTTGGACCACCTTACTCTAATGCCCTGGATATGATCTTTGCTTGATAGCCATTAATTTTAGCATCTTCGGTCATCTTAAAAGACTGAAAAATTTCCAAATCAGCAAATTCTGTCTCATTTTTTAATAGTCTTTTTCTTAAAGTTTTTTTTTTTTTTTAATTTCCCTTCATATTTTACTATAGGCAGCAAGAGGAAACCAGGCAGTACTTTTGGCTGTTTGGCTGGAAATCTCCTCAGCTAAATAATTCCATTAATTAGGTAGTTTCTCCTTCCAGCTCATTAGGTACATTTTTGACTTTTCATAAATTGCAGGTATAGTGGACTTTCCTCTGCACACTCCCCAGGCTCTTCCCTCCTGCCTCTCCTTTCTGCCAGGCATCCTGGGTGCACCACTGTGCTTCCATTTAGAACTTGTTCACTCAGTGAGATTACAGGGATCGATTCCCTGGCTTCAGGGCTTCTGCTGGCCAGAGTCCATGTACCTTTCCCTAAGACCTTCCTGTTTTCACTATCCAACTTCCATCACCTGGCTAGGTAAGTTCCCACAGCTCATACTCACAAGTGTACTGGTAGGCACTTCTGGGCACACATGTGTACACACGTGCGTGTGTACACAGTAACATCCCTGAGAGGAAAGTTGCACATATGCAGAAGTATAGGCTTTCTGCTCTGGGAAAATGAACTTTGGTAAGCACCCGACTTTTTTTGTCCTGGTTGTTTTCTTTCACTTGCTCATCGATCATGTCAGGTTGCACTTCTAACTCTGTGGCTTATCCTCAAAAGTTACAAAATCTTGGCATTTGCTCATGACAGGTACCGACCTGCAGAGAATCGGGCAGGGTTGGAAGGGCTCGCCCTGGACACCTGAGTGACATGAACCTGTGTTCTGCATTCTCCCATCACCTTGGACAGCTTCATGGTACCAGTCACGTTGGCCTGATCCACTGCCTGTGCATGCCAGGGGACCAGAAAACAAGGACCTCTGAGCTCTTCTGAGTTGGAGAACTGCTTTTCAGTGTGCACCTATCTAGGTCATTCCTTGTCAATCTTGTGTCCCTGTTGCTTGCCTACCACCCCTTAGGGCCCACAACATTCTGAGTGAGGCCCCCTGTTCTTTCTATCTGTGTAGCTTTATGTGTGCAACTGTCTACCTGTGTCCCCAAGTGCTATCTCCATGTAGCTGGAAAGGCCAAAGATACTGTGACTGTGATAGGCCTGGTTCTGATCCAGTGTTCTGAAGAAGGTGCACACAGATACAGGCTCTCTTCTGATACAAGTCCTGAGGTTGTACAGGTAAAGTGGCATCCCTACACGTCATCCCCTCTGTTTAACACTACACAGATACACAGAGTCCCTGATCAGATGATGCCCTGGGAAACCTGCCCGCTCTGGGCCCACAGCTCATGCCTCCCTTGGGCAGAAAGCAGCTTTTCTATTTGAAATGCACCAAGAGGGTTTGAACCACCAAGGCCTCACTGATTTGCTAAATGCCAAGACTCTCTTTCAGTTGCTCTTGTTAGACCCAGGTAGGACTCCCTACAGTCAGGCATCCCTGCTTGCCTACACAGCCCATGTGCCAAGGAAGCCAGACCCGGTTGGGCCCAGGGGCATCCAAACCGGTCACCTGGAAGGCAAGGTCCTTCTGAGTGTCACCTGGTGCAGACAAAATCAGAAATTCTGCTTCAGCGATACTGTCAGAAACCTCCTCCCTCAGGGGCAGATGCACACCTTTGCCCCTCAGGCCCCCAAAGCCAGAGGCAAGACCCCAGAGGAAAGAAGGAATACACATTAGGACTTTCAGCATAAGCCATGGAGTATCTTTGGCAGGACTGCTAATTGCCTAGACCCTAGTCCCTGAAAACCAGCAGGCTCAAACTGCTCCCAGGGGCTTCTGTGTCTCCCACTCTCCTGAGGTGCCTTGGGACATCCAATTAGCCCACCATTCTTGCTTCCTCCCTGTTCCCTCCCTCGCAGGCACACCCTGGCAGAGAGGCACACATGTACACCCACTCCTGCGCTTTCCTCACCTTTCTGCATTGCCAGGGAGGCTGGAAGTGCCTGGAGGGATGCCACGCTCATACCCTGTCTCTCCTAGGATTCCTGTGGTTTTGCACATACAGCTTACTTTAGCACATCTTGCGTTTTGTGTTGCCACGTGCCAGTGTGTACCACCTTCGGGGAGGGAGCTTGCTGGTTGATGTGCTGCACTGTTCAAGGACCTTCCCTTCTCCTTGAACACGTTTGTGTTCTTCTCATGTCTCCTTCTCACGTTTGTGGAACAAGTCTCCAGTGCAGCAGGCAATCTGTGCCTCTTTCTCCTTTGAATCGCTGCCCATCTCTGCAGGACCTTAGCCTCCTCACCATCCCGGGTCATGCTGTAACCACATCCACCATTTCCACAGCCCAGCCCAAGTCCCCACAGACCGAAGGCTTCACAGGCAGTGGTTTCAAAGCCCCACCCTACCTGATTTGCCCTGGGTGAATCCTCAGACCATGCACCCCCTCTTCCCGGTCCAAACACACATTAACATGGTGGAAATGGTGAATGTGTTTTGTATTTGGTCTAATTCAAGATTTCTGGAGCCATGGTCCAGAGTTATCACTGGCCGTCCTTTCCTCATTACCATCCAGGACAGGGTCACTGTGAAAATACGGCAACCAACCACCTTGAGACTGGGGATGCCTCCTGCCTCCTCTTCTGGTTCCTTGAAACCTCCTCTCCTGTCACCTTCATCTCTGCATCTGCCCTGGGCTGGAAACATTCACACACATCCAAATAAACACAGACAACACAGGCACATGCATGCATACACACACATGCTCGGCATGGGGACACAAACGCAAACGGGGAACACAGATATTTCAGGAGGTGAAGACGCTCATGTCTAACAATGTTGGAGATGGCGTCAGTAGGCACCATGCCCTGCCCTTTGGTCTCCCTGTCCACCTCCCCCACGATCTCTTCCGTATTTTCCCAAGGCACCCTGAAGCTGCTTCCAGTGCAGCATGTCAGGTGGTGATGAGATACCAAGTGGTGGATGTGGAAATTCACACAAGATCCCAAAGTCAGCACACAGGTGCACTGGGACCCTAGAGAGGACACCCTTTCAATGATAGGCCTTCCCAGGGTAAGGGGCAGGAGTGAAGGGCCCAGGCAATCTCACCTCAGTCAGCAGCAGGAATCCCGGGGATGGCAGGACCCATGGAAGAATGATTCTGACAAAGAAACTTAACTCACCCTGCCTCTGGTACTATCATCTAGGACTCTTGCACTGCAACAACAGCTGACGTGAGGGAGGCTTGCTGCACTCACGGACACAATGAGTCCTCAAGCCTCAAGTCTCAGGAGGCCACCTTCTACATGCATGGCTCAAATTCAGGCTCCACAGCCAGCTTCCACGAGCCTGAGCAACCCCGTTTGGGAAAGGACAGTGTCATGGCTACTACACGACTATCTCTTCTCAGCCCACCTCCAGACCCCCTCACCATATGTGTTTCTGTCAGTTACCTCTCATGGAGGAACCTTCCTCCCTGGAGTAGTACTTCAGGGGATCATTCCATACGTCTTCATTGATGATCTGCTGGCAACACAAGCAAGGTCAGCCCGGGACTGACCAGGCCCTGAACCATCCCATGAGCAGCCAAGAACTCCAACATCAATCACCAATTGTGTGCAGGCCCAAAGTATCCCCACCTCAGCAATCCTGTTCAATTCTGAGCAGTTGTAGCCTGACAACCAGTTGAGAAACTTAAGGCTCCTGGTGTGCAACTTGTGGCTGAGTGCTCCCCGTTCAAAGCCCCAGATCCAGTGGACTGGAGTGGAACAACATGCCCTATGACCTGCAAAAAGACAGGGAAACTGGGGTGGATCCTGAAGATGGGTTATCCACAACCCTGCACACCCACACTCATCACCCAGGGAGGCACGTTTTACCAGTGATGTCAAGGTAATACTTTTTAATGATCACCGTGTTCAAGAAGTAGGGGTTCTCCCAAAAGGAAAAGATCAGCTTGCAGCGGAACCGTGGATATCTCTGCACCTGCACCAGCCAGAATAGGGAGGAGGGAAAGGTGCAAGCTTATACGGGCCTCAACTTGCCTCCCAGGCAGACATTAACAGCTTCCACGACGCCTCTCCAAAGACTCACAGTGCAGGAACATGGATAACGTGATCCTCCTACTCTCTGCCAAGTCCCATACCCAGCCATCCTCAGTCTCCCTCACTGACCTTCAAGTCAATCATGTAGCTGAGAAAGTCTTTATCTTGGTTGCTGATCATGATGCAAACTTGAGGGTGGTTCATAATCTGCTTTCAGGCCACATGCCGAGCCAAGAAGAGCCAGGAGCATCAGCCGTAATCTCGGGTGGAAGAAGGACACCAGAACAGGCATCTGCAAGGATGCCGGGAACTTCTGCTTGCCGGGCTACCACTGTTGTCCTCAGGCCCTTCCATACCATCAGGCACACTCATGGCTCTGTACCGGGGTCCAGCCCCAGTTGGATCCAGGGATTCCCTCTGGAGAATGGCGTCGGTGAAAGGACAGCAGAGGGGAGAGAAAGAGGCTTGATCTATCTGGTTTACACAGAAATAAATAATAATAAATAAATAAAGCCCGTGACACCATATTGCACTGTCCACGGAGGCCACAGGCGCCCTCTCAGTGGGGTGAAGACGCAGAGCATCCTTTCCCTGAAAACGCTAGGTGTCCTCCCGATTGAGTCTTAGAAGCCCGGGCAGGTAAGTGGACTCAGAGGACACCCACGCTCCAATTCGTCATCCTGAAGGAAGAACAGAGAGAGAAAAGGAGAGAAAAGGAAACAAGAATGACACAGGGAGAACAAGCCTGATGAGCAAGGCCTGTAGCTTTATTTTCAAAAGGAGCTTTTATACCCTAAGTTGTACATAAAAGATAATAGAGGGTGCAGAGTCATGTGAGGTCAGCAGTCCTTGATCCTTATCGAAACCAGGCTTTCTTTCTGCAAACTTATTATACACTAAGGCTTTAGGTGATTTATATCATGTTCTGGCCAGGAGGTCTGCTAACATTGTTCTTGTGATAAAGGTTATGCAACCAGAAAAACTTATTTTCTCCAAAGGTTTATTTTTCTAAAGTTTGGCGCCACTCCCTGAAAGGACTAGATAGAATTGCATTCCTATAGGGCAACAGGAGCAGTGGGGGATAACAAGGAAAGAATTTATTAACTCAAGGGTCTAAGGTTGTTAACATCAAAGCTACTACTTATATTTCTATATACCAACTATATTAATCGATATACTCCCAGGGACATAGTGGGTAAGGGGTATGGAAACTTGGCAGCAAGGGTTAGCTCAACAAATAAATCCTCTACTAGTTCTATTCTAATGATTTTAACTCCCCGAGAAGCTCTGCATTGTTGGACTATCTTAAGCCTCCCATACCTCTTGTGGTTGGGAGGCTGTGAATAATCACATGTGTAGCTGTTAAGAGTCTGGGAAAACCTATCAGGCAAGTTAGAAAGCTATCCAAGGGATTTGAATTGGAACACACCCACTGTACCCAGGAGAGTTATTAACTAGAGCTCTAAGTTGATTTCCTTCAGAGAAAGGTGGTCGTGGATATCCCCCCTCGTGGGTATCCTCGTTAATATCAGAGGAGTTTGTGAAAGTTGTAAAACAGACAGATTCTGGTTTGGGGGTAGATGCTCAAGCAGGTCCAGGGGGGCCCTCGAGTCCTGACTCGCCTTGCCTGTCAGACCTCTCCCACATGACCTTGTCATGGGTGGGGTCTCCCATGCTGGCTCCTGGCAGTTGTGGGTTTTTTGTGGTGTTCTGCATCTGAGGTGATCTGCATTCTCTAAGCAGGGGCTGTTTCTGACCGCTACTGTTCTCCTCCAGACCTGTGTATGCTGGGTAGTGGCATGTCACTGCTTACATTTTCAGACTTGTAGTCATTGTAACAAACCATGTCTGAAAGCAAAGGGGTTGGTGTGTGTGGGTGTATGTGTGTGTGTGTGTGTGTGTGTGTGTGAGAGAGAGAGAGAGAGAGAGAGAGAGAGAGAGAGAGAGAGAATGAGACTCCCATGTCTCAGCTATTTCCTGGGAACCTCTACATTTACAATGAGAACTGTCTGCCAAGGCTCATCTGGTGAACTGTCTCTGGTCATTCCTGACTTAGAGGCCTCAGGTGCTGCTCCTTCTCAGATGCAGGCCAGAAGGAGAGACTCAAAGTCATGGCTCCAACACAGGTGTGGCCCTGCCCAGATTCTACTGGGGTGTCCCTTTAGAGCCTGCCAATTGCCCAGGACCACACTTCCTTCAGGGGCCTCCAGTGCCCTCGCCCCTAACACTCCTCCTGCTCTTTCTCCTCCTCCTCCTGAGCAGCGGACGCCAAGAAGCAGCAAAAAGGATACAGCTTTGGCCCAGAAGCCAGGGATGCCCTGGATGATGGCACTCCTCCAAGCCAAGTGACTCTTCCTCCTTTGATGGCTCCTGTGCATGAATCGAATGTAGGCCCTGTGGTTTTTCTCATGTTCAGAGCTCAGTTCCACCCGAAGGGCGGCCAGCGCCTGCAGCTCATCTAGCGCTGGAAGCTCACTCGGGCCTCCGGGCCTCTCCCAGCCCTGCTCCTCCACCGTTTTTTCCTCCAGCTCCTGGGAGAACCCCTGTTGCCGCTCGTCATCTGTCACAACCTCTACCTCCTTGGTGCTGTCTTCCGCCAATAGTTGAAACTCCCACTCGATCCCCACCACGTCTTCATCTACCAGGGCCTTGCTGTCCTCCACTGCCTCCACCCTGAAGAGGGTTGCCTCTTTGCCTGGCGTAACAATTGGTGGCTGGAAGGTCCAGGCTATGCACAGCATCACAAAGACAGGCTGTGGGGCCCCTGCCCACTGAGCACCTGGGCTCACAATTAAAAAGGTCTGGGGTCCCAGGATGCTCCCTCCTTCCTCTGACTGCCTCACTCTCTCCTCTTGGGCCTGGCCCTGATCCCCAGCTGGTGCAGATGTGAAGGGACGAGACATAATAGCACAGCAAGTGGTGCGCAATGGTGGCAGAGGCTGCAGTAAACCTGTGGGGCCCACTAGCTCTTTGGGGGCGGGGAGTGAGGGTGATGGTTGGGGAGCAGGGGCTGGTGTGTGTAGGGTGGTCTGGAGCTGAAGAAATGGGTGGCAGACAGCCCAGGACATGGTGAACCGGCCCTGGGTGATAAGCCAAACAGGAGGGGCCCTAGGCTGTAAGCCACTCACAGGCTACTGGCCCAAATCTAGACCAACGACTGAGAGGGTAGTGGGTGGCACACTTATGGACACGCCCCTAGACCTCTTCCGTGCTTCCTGGGCTCCAGTGACCCCACGTGGCCACATTCTGCTCCAGGGAGGTAGCATGTTTTGCCTCTGTTGCTACCTCAGGCACTGTCATTGACCTGGATCTGGAAATGGGTGGCAGACAACCAACCACGGGTTCCTGCTCCACAATCAGAACAGCACACTCCTGTGTCCTCCGGGACAGGCAATAACTGGGAGCTCTCCCTCAGTATCCAAAGGATATCCAGGGGGTCCACGTGGCTGGGTACTTTTCTCCATGGGACAGAGCCTGTTGCTGTCCGGATGCTATGGGAGTAGGGAAAAACCCTACCGTTTGCTACAATTGATCTCCACTGTTCAGGGACACCAGACCCTTAGGGTACAAAGCTCACTCTGTGTCTCTTTATCTATGTTTCTGGCATATCACTGTTTTGGGCAATCCTTCTGTGTGTGTACCAGGCGCTGGTGTCTGTGTGTCTCCATCTCTCTATGTGGTGGTGTTGTGGTTTGCCACTCTCTGGACAGTAGTGCTCAAGAGAGACGCTTATCCTTGAAGTAAAGGCAAGCTCTTCTACTTCTGAGTGAGTTGCACCAATAGGAGATCAGAGTTTTTAGTCCACACATTTGGAGAGTGCTTTCTCAAACTTGAAAGCCAACAGTGGGCAGTCACTGCTGAACCGCAGAAGGGGACGGGTTACCCTCCCTCCCTCGCTGGACAGACGTGAACACTGCACAGACCTGTAAAGGCTTGGCCTCACTTTGCACAGAGAGAGAAACGGGGCATGCTCTACTGGCATGAGGAAACTTACTGAAACTTGTTTGAACTCCTGCCACTGAGATGCTAAGGACAACTCACTGTTAAGTTCCATGGCTCATTGGTGCAGGAGAAATGCATGTCTGCCCATTTAGCCTATTGAGGCCCTTTCAAAGTGGTTCTGTTCTCCATGTGAGAACACGTACCAGCCTGCCCAGTTGCCCAAGCCTGTGCTGCCGGGAGCAGCAAGAGGATCAAGGTAAGCCATCCATCCTATAGTCCTGATACCTGATATAGATGCATTCTAAAAAGAGTACAAAGAGTGATGTTTCAAACTGGAAGACTCTGCAGGTAGCAGGTGCTTATGCTGCAGTGATGATCCATCTCTGAAACTTCATAAAAGAGGCAAGGGGTGCTCATGCTCATGGCAAGTTTAGGGAAAGAACGCCTGACACTAGAGAAGGATGGAAAGACACTTGTAGCTGGGTGTCCCAGGGGCTGTGGATCGTTCACCATGGCTTCTGTGTTCTGGGATTGCAGCCTGTTCTGTGTCTCGATTCCTCTGCACTCTCACTGGTCTTCCCCAGGCATTTTCCTTCTGCCTCTCCTTTCTGCCAGGCATCCTGGGTGCACCACTATGATTTCACTTAGAAGTTGGTTGCTCAGTGAGGAAACGGGGTTGGTACCCTGGCTTCTGTGCTCCTGCTGGCCACAGTCTATGTGTCTTTCCCTGAGACTTTCATGTTTTCGCTATCCAACTTCCATCACCTGTCTAGGTCAGTTCTGACAGCTAATACTCACAAACATACTGGAAGGCTCTTCTGCACTCACATGTGCACACACATGCACATTTACACACTTACATGCCTGAGAGGAAACTTGCACATATGCAGAAGTACATGCTTATTCTCCAGGCACATGAATTCTGATAAGCACCCAACTTTCTTTGTCCTGGTTGTTTTCTTTCACTTGCTCATCGATCATGTCAGGTTGCACTTCTAACTTTGTGACTTATCCTCAAAGGTTACAAAATCTTGGCATTTGCTCATAAAGGGGGCTGACCTGCAGAGCATCGGTCAGGGTTGGAAGTGCTTGCCCTGGAGAGCTGAGTGACATGCGCCTGCATTCTACATTCTCCCATCACCTTGGACAGCTTCACAGTACCAGTCACATTGGCCTGATCCATTGCCTTTGCATTCCTTCAGGGGACCAGAAAACAAGGGCCTCTGGGCTCAGCTAACTTGTGGAACCGCTTTCTCAGTATGCACCTATCTAGGTCATTCTTTGCCAATGTTGTGCCCCTGTTGCTTGCCTACCACCCCTTAGAGCCCAAAACATTCTGAGTGAGGCCCCCTGTTCTTTCTATCTGTGTAGCTTTATGTGTGCAACTGTCTACCTGTGCCCCCAGGCGCCCCTAGGACACCCAGCCACAAGGGCCTCTTCCAACTTCCCCTACCCCACACCCACCCCACACCCCTACCCTTACAACACCATCACCCCACAAACTTACCCCAACCCACCCCACTCCCAACCCATGTCCATCACACCCCAACACCCCCACCACACCCCCACCCCTCCCACACGCCCACCCCACTCCAATCCAACCCTACCCACACCCTACCCCCACCCTGCTCTACCCTCACCCAAAAGCTGTCCCCACCAATAGTCCAGCGGTGAGCCCAGGGATGCTTTTCTTTTCCTAAGTGCGGGACCCCTGGGAGTGAGGGGCTCCTGGAAACAAAGCACTCAGGCAACAGAGTGAGTTCTCTACCTGCAGCTGGAGGAGGCCAGGGAGGCCACGTGGCCAGACAACGAGTGGAGAATGGAGAGGGACCCAAAGGGCAAGGACGACGTTATGCATTGTGGGTGCTGGGTAGCCCTTGGGTGCTGCTGATCCCAGCACACCTGACTGTAACCATTAGTATCACTGCTGTCTCCAGAGCAAAATATATGTACCCTCTGTCCCAGAGCTGTAGACTCTTGAGTGTCTGTGTCTGGACCGACTGGGGCCAGGACCCTGAGAGGAGGAAGATGTGCAAAGAGGAGATGTCAAGATCATGAATCCAGGGGAGTTCAGGGCAGAGGGAGAAAAGAGTCAGCCTGGGGCTGCCAGCCAATCCCCTTCCTGCAGAGTGGGCCTCAGAGCCCAGGCCATGGTGGAGAGTCCTAGAGCTCTGCTTCTGCAGTCATGGCACGGGATCAGGGTCCCCACATCCTTCATATCTCCTGCCTCACATGTGGAAGAGGCCTCTGTGCACAGCTGCTCCCCAGATCCTGCCAGTGACACCCATCAGTGAATCTGCCTACTTGCCCCTATAGAGGTTAGGCAGTATTGGGAGGTTTCCTCCTGGGAGATGGTCTGAGCCTGAGTGAGCCCTTGGAGGACAGCTGTTGAGTTGAGGTAGGGTGTAAATCTAGGCCTTACTGGATTTCTCCCTGAATATTGCACCTTTGCCCCTTCATGCTAGATGACCTGGCTGTACCCACAGACCTGAGTTCCTAGACTCTGGTGGGTGCTGTCCCCTGAAAGGAGGCTTTTATTCTGTGCTCTAGTAGTCCCTAAGATTTTCACCACCCACAAACAGAGTAGGGTATTCCAAACCTGAGAGACTTTCCTGGGCACACTGCCCTACCAGACTGGCCCAGGGAGGGCTTAGGGAGACCAAGCCATCTGGTCTCAACTTGGCTAAGCCAAGACGTGGCCAGAGGCATCATTCCCATGTCATTCTCCGTGACCCCCTCTGTGATACTCTCTTGACTCCCAGCCCTTGCCTGTGAAAAGGAAAAAGGACAGGAAGGCCCCTGCTGACGCTGTTTTTGCTTTTGAGGAAGAACCTGAGATGAGGAAAGTGAAACATTTGGTAATTTAAATTCTGCCAAATACGAGGTATTGTCATTTTGACTTAGAATCCAGTTTTAGGCTCTCATTCCCCATCCCCTGTAAAAACTTGTATTAAGAGCATGTTTGTGATAAAAGCAATGAAGATCTCACAGACGCAATGAAGGCAGCAAATGTTACTTCACTTGGTAGTGATAAAGAAACTTGGAGAGAGTATCAGGTCTGAAAACACAAAGAATGAGAAGTTGGAAGCAGATCCAGGCTTAGGAAGTAGGCAGTGCCCAGGGCTGAGAACAGCACTCACACAAACACATAAACATACACACACACACACACACACACACACAAACAAACCGGTTTCACAGTCACCAGGGCACAAGCCTGAGAAAAGCACACACACACACACACACACACACACACACACACACACACACAAACTGCTTGGAATTTGCCAGGGCACAGGGCTATGTAGAGCACACACACACACACACACACACACACACGCCAGAGCACTGGGATGAGATCAGCACTCCCACACATACACACACACACACAAACCGGTTGCACAGTCACCAGCGCACAGGCCTGAGAAGAGCACAGGCACATAAACACACACACAAACTGGTTGCACTGTCGCCAGGGCACACGGCTGAGAACAGCACAAACACACACACACACACACACACACACACACAAACTGCACAATTGCCAGGCACAGCGCAGTGTACAGCACACACACACACACAAACTGGTTGCACAATTGCCAGGGCACAGGGCTATGTACAGCACACACACACACACACACACAAACCGGTTTCTCAGTAGCCAGAGCACAGGGATGAGATCAGCACCCCCAAACATACACACACACACACAAACCAGTTGCACAGTCACCAGTGCACAGGGCTGAGAAGAGCACACACACATAAACACACACACAAACCGTTTGCACTGTCGCCAGGGCACAGGGCTGAGAAGAGCACACACACACAGACACATACTGGTTGCACAGTCACCAAGCACAGGCCTGAGAATGGCACACACACACACTCACACACACACACACAAACGGTTTGCACAGTCACCAGGACACAGAACTGAGAATGGCACACACACATACGCACGCGCACACACACACACAAACAAACAGGTTGCACAGTCGCCATGGCACAGGGCTGAGAATGGCACACACACGCACACACACAAACACACACACACACACACACACACACAGACAAACCGGTTGAACTGCCACCAGGGCACAGGGCTGAGAACAGCACACACACACACACACACCGGTTGCACAGTCACCAGGCACAGGGCTGAGAACGGCACACACACACACACACACAGACACAAACTAGTTGTACAGTCGCCAGGGCATGGGGATGAGAATGGAACATACACACACACACACACATACACACACACACACTCACACAAACCCGTGGCACATTCACACAGAAAAACACACACACAAACCATTTGCACAGTCGCCACGGCACAGTGTTGAGAATGGCACACAAAAACACACACACACGCACAAACCGGTTACACTGTCACAGGGCACAGGGCTGAGAACAGCACACACACACTCACACACACACCAGTTGCACACTCACCAGGCACAGGCCTGAGAACGGCACACACACATACTCCAACACACACATACACATACACATAAACCGGTTGCACTGTCGCCAAGGCACAAAGCTCAGAACAGCTCTAACACACACACACAGACACACACACACACATACAAACCAGTTGCACAGTCGCCACTGTACAGGGCTGAGAACAGAACACACACACACACACACACACACATATATAAACCGGGTTCACAGTTGCCAGAGCACAATCCTGTGAAGAGCACACACACACACACGCACACATAAACTAGTTGCACTGTGGCCAGGGCACAGGGATGAGAACAGCACACACACAAACCGGTTGTACAGTTGTCAGGGCACAGGGCTGAGAACAGCACATACACACACACAGACACACAGACACAAACTGGCTGCACAGTAACCAGGGCACAGAGCGGAGAACAGCGCACGCACAAGCACAAAGACACAAACTAGGTGCACAGTTGCAAGGGCACAGGGCTTAGAGGAGCACACACACACACACACTTACAAAAACCGGTTGAACATTTGCCAGTGCACAAGGCTAAGCATGGCACTCATACATAGACTCACACACACACAAACACACACACACATACAAACCGGTTGCACAGTCACCAGAGCACAGAGCTGAGAATGGCACACACACACACACACACACACACACACACACACACACACACATGAACAAACCGGTTGCACAGTTGCCAGAGCACACGGCTGAGAAATGCACACACAACACACACACACACAGGCACAACCAGTTTCACTGTTGCCAGGGCACAGAGCTGAGAACACCACAAACACACACACACACAAATCGGTTGTACAGCCACCAGGGCAAAGGGCTGAGAATTTACACACACACACACACACACACACACAGACCTGTTGCACAGTTGCCAGGTCACAGGCCCGAGAACAGCATTCACACACACACACACACACACACACACACACACATACCGGTTGAACAGTCGCCAGTCACACGGCTGAGAATGGCACTCACACACACACATACACATACACATAAAACTGGTTGCACAGTCGCCAAGTCACAGGGCTCAGAAGAGATCTAACACACACGGACACACACACACAAACAGGTTGCACAGTTGCCAGGGTACAGGGCTGAGAACAGCACACATACACTCACACACAAACACACAAACCAGTTGCACAGTCGCCAGGGCACAGGGTTCAGATGGCACACACACACACACACACACACTGGTTTCACTGTCGCCCGATCAAAGGGCTTAAAACAGCTCTCACACACATACACACAGACACACAAACCTGTGCACAGTCGCCAGGCACATGGCTGAGAACAGCACACACACACAGACAAACAGACACATACACAAACTGGTTGCACACTCGCCAGGGCACAAGGCTCAGATTGGCACACACACCTACACACATACACACACAAATCATTGCACAGTTGGCATGGCACAGGGCTGAGAATAGCACACACACACACACACACACACAAACTGATTGCATATTTGCCAGGGCACATGGATGAGAATGGCACACACACACACAAAAACTGGTTGCACAGTCTCCAGGACACAGGGCTGAGAACAGAACACACACACACAACCACACAAACTCGTTGCACAGTCGCCTGGCGACAGGGCTGAGAACAGCACACACACACACACACACACACACACACACACACACACAAACTGGTTGCACAGTCTCCTGGGCACAGGACTGAGTTCAGCACTCCCACACATACAGACACACATACACACTGGTTTCACAGTCACCAGGGCACAGGGCTGAGAACAGCACACACACACACACAACCACACAAACCCGTTGCACAGTTGCCAGGACACAGGGTTGAGAATGGCACACACACACACACACACACACACACACCCCTGTTTCAGAATCTCCAGGGTACAGGGCTGAGAACAGCACACAAACACACAGACACACAAACTGGTTGCACAGTCATCAGGGCACCGGGCTGTGAATGGCAACACACACACACACACACACAAACCTGTTGCATATTCGCAAGGGCAGAGGGCTGAGAACAACACACACTCACACACAAACCTGTTCCACAGTTGTCAGGGCACAGGGCTGAGAACAGCACACACACACACATAGACACACACACACAAACTGGTTGCACAGTAGCCAGGGCTCCAGACAGAGAACAGCACACACATAAACACACAGACATATACCAGGTGCACAGTCGCAAGGGCACGGGATTTAGAAGAGCACACACACACACATACACACACACACCCAAAAACCGGTTGCACAGTTGTAAGGGTACTGGGCTGAGAACAGCACACATACATACACACACACACAACTGGTTGCACAGTAGCCAGGGCACAGAACTGAGAACAGCACACACACACACACACACAACCACACAAACCTGTTGCACAGTTGCCAAGACACAGGGTTGAGAACGACACACACACACAAACACACACACACACCACTGTTTCAGAATCTCCAGGGTATAGGGCTGAGAACAGCACACAAACACACACAACCACACAAACTGGTTGCACAGTCGCCAGGGCACCGGGCTGTGAATGTCAACACACACACACACACACACACACAAACCTGTTGCATATTCGCAAGGGCAGAGGGCTGAGAACAACACACACTCACACACAAACCTGTTGCACAGTTGTCAGGACACAGGGCTGAGAACAGCACACACACACACATAGACACACACACACACACACAAACTGGTTGCACGGTAGCCAGGGCACCAGGCAGAGAACAGCACACACACAAACACACAGACACAAACCAGGTGCACAGTCGCAAGGGCACGGGACTTAAAAGAGCAAACACACACACACATACACACACACACCCAAAAACCGGTTGCACAGTTGGTAGGGTACTTGGCTGAGAACAGCACACATACATACACACACACACACAACTGGTTGCACAGTAGCCAGTGCACAGAGCTGAGAATGGCACACACACAAACACACAGACACAAACCACTTGCACAGTCTCAAGGGCACAGGGCTTAGAAGAGCACACGCACAAACACAGACACACAGACACACACACATGAACAAACCATTGCACAGTCGCCAGGTCCCAGGGCTGAGAATGGCACACAAACACACATACACTCATAAACCGGTTGCAGTGTCGCCAGGCCAAAGGGCTGAGAACAGCACACACACACACACACACACACACACACACATACACACACACACCTAAACAAAAAAACTGCTTACACAGTCTCCAGGGCACAGGGAAGAGAACGACGCACACACACACACACACACATATACACACACACACATGAACAAACTAGTTGCATTGTTGCCAGGGCACAGGGCTGAAAATGGCACACACACACACACACACAAACATAAACACAAACCGGTTTCACAGTCGACAGGAAACAGGGCTCAGAACAGCACACACATACACACATACACAAAACTGTTGCACAGTTTCCAGGGCACAGGATTGAGAACAGCACACACACAGATTCACACACACACATACACAAATACATAAACTGGTTGTGCACTCTCCAAGTCACAGGGCTCAGATCATTCTAACACACACACACAAACCGATTGCACGGTCACCAGGGTTCATGGCTGAGAACAGAACACATACACACAGAGACATAAACCGGTTTCACAGTTGCCAGAGGACAAGCCTGAGAACAACACAGACACACACACGCACACATACAAATTAGTTGCACAGTCGCCAGGGCACAGGACTGAGAACAGCACACAAACACACACAGGGACACACAAACGGGTTGCACAGTTGCCAGGACACAGGTCTGAGAATGAAACACACACACACACATACACACACATAAACACTATCCGGTTTCACAGTCGACAGGAAACAGGGCTCAGAATGGCACACATACACACACACACACACACACGCACAAAACTGTTGCACTGTTTCCAGGGCACAGGATTCAGAACAGCACACACAGATTCACACACACACATACACAAACACATAAACCGGTTGCGCACTAGCCAAGGCACAGGGCTAAGAAAACCTCTAACATACACACACACACACACATATACCAGTTAAACAGTCTCCAGGGCACAGGCCTGAGAATTCAAACTTACACTCAACAAAAACAAACCTCTTGCACAGTTGTCAGGGCACAGGGCTGAGAACAGCACCCACTCACATACACAGACAAACCGGTTGCACAGTCAACAGGGCACAGGGCTGAGAAGAGCACACACACACACACACACACACACACACACCAGTTACACAGTCACTGGGGCACAGGGATGAAAACAGGACAAACCACACACACACATATACACTCACACACATACACACACAAACCACTTGCACAGTCACCAAGGCACAGGGCTGAGACTGGCACACACACACACACACACACACACACACACACACACACACACACACAAAGCGGTTTCTCAGTCGCCAGGGCACAGGGCTGAGAAAAGCATATACACACACAGACAGATGCACAAACAGACACATACACACAGACACATGCACACACAAACTGCTTGCACAGTGGCCAGGGCACAGGGCTGTGAATGGCACACACAAACACACACACACATATACACTCACACACATACACACACAAACCTCTTGTACAGTCGCCAGTGCCCAGGGCTGAGAACGGAACACGCACACACACACACACACACATAAACCAGTTTCACAGTCGCCAGGGCACAGTGCTGAGAACAGCACATACACACACACACACATACACACACAAACTGCTTGCATAATTCCCAGGGCAAAGGGCTGAGAATGGCACACAAACACACACACACACAAATGAACAAATCATTGCACGGTCGCCAGGGCACAGGGCTGAAAATGGCACACACACACACTCACAAACCAGTTGCACTGTCACCAGGCCACGGGTATGAGAACAGTACACACACACACACGCACACACGCACACACACACACACACAAACCGCTTGCACACTCACCATGGCACAGGGTTGAGAACGGATTACATACAGTCACACACACACATAAACATACATATAAACTTGTTGCACAGTTGCCAGGGCACAGGGCTGAGAACAGCTGTAACACGCACACACATACACACAAACATGTTGTACAGTTGCCAGGGTACACGGCTGAGAACAGCACACAGACACACACAAAAACACACATGAACAAACCGGTTGCACAGTCGCCAGGGCACAGGGCTGAAAAGAGCACACACTTACACACTCACACACACAAACGGTTACACATCGCCAGGACACAGAGATGAGAATCGCGTGCACACACACACACACACAAACCAGTTGCACAGTCGGAAGGGCACATGGCTGAAATCAGCACACACACAGACACACACACACACCAGTTCCCCAGTTGACAGGACACAAGGCTCAGGATGGCACACACACCTACACACACATATACACAAACTGGTTGAACAATCGACAAGGGCAAAGGGTTGAGAACAGCACACACACACACACACACACACACACACACAGGCATACAGATACTGGTTGTACAATCGCCAGGGCACAGGGCTGAGAACAGGAACACACACACACCACACACACACACACATGAACACAAACCAGTATCACAGTCGCCAGTGCACAGGGCTGATAACAGCACACACACACACCCACACACACTCAAGCCGGTTTCGCAGTTGCCTGACCACAGGGCTGAGATCAGCACTCCCCCACCCCACACACACACACAATCCTGTACACATTCGCCAGCGTACACGGCTGAGAACAGCACATACACACACATACACACACACACAAAAACCAGTTGTACAGTCGCCAGGGCACAGGACTGAGCATGGCACACACACAGACCGACACACACACAAAGAAACCAGATTCAGAGTTGCCAGGGCAGAGGGCTGGGAACAGCATCTACAACACATATACACACACACACACCGGTTGCACAGTCTCCTGGGCACAGAGCTGAAAATGGCACACACACACACACACAAACAACTGCTTGCACAGTCGCCAGGACACAGAGATGAGAATCACACACACACACACACACACACACACACACACACAAACACACACACACGAACAAACCATTGCACAGTCGCCAGGGCCCAGGGCTGAGAATGGCACACAAAAACACACATACACTCATAAACCGGTTGCAGTGTCGCTAGGCCAAAGGGCTGAGAATAGCACTCACACACACACACACACACACACACACACCTACACAAAAAAACTGCTTGCACAGTCTCCAGGGCACAGGGATGAGAACGGCGCACACACATACACACACACATACACACACACACATGAACAAACTAGTTGCATTGTTGCCAGGGCACAGGGCTGAAAACGGCACACACACACACACACAAACATAAACACAAACCGGTTTCACAGTCGACAGGAAACAGGGCTCAGAACAGCACACACATACACACACACACACAAAACTTTTGCACAGTTTCCAGGGCACAGGATTGAGAACTGCACACACACAGATTCACACACACACATACACAAATACATAAACTGGTTGTGCACTCTCCAAGTCACAGGGCTCAGATCATTCTAACACACACACACAAACCAATTGCACGGTCACCAGGGTTCATGGCTGAGAACAGAACACATACACACACAGAGACATAAACCGGTTTCACAGTCGCCAGAGGACAAGCCTGAGAACAGCACAGACACACACACGCACACACACAAATTAGTTGCACAGTCGCCAGGGCACAGGACTGAGAACAGCACACAAACACGCAGGGACACACAAACGGGTTGCACAGTTGCCAGGACACAGGTCTGAGAATGAAACACACACACACACACATACACACACATAAACACTAACCGGTTTCACAGTCGACAGGAAACAGGGCTCAGAATGGCACACATACACACACACACACACGCACGCACAAAACTGTTGCACTGTTTCCAGGGTACAGGATTGAGAACAGCACACACAGAGATTCACACACACACATACACAAACACATAAACGGGTTGCGCACTAGCCAAGGCACAGGGCTAAGAACACCTCTAACATACACACACACACACACACACACACATACCAGTTAAACAGTCTCCAGGGCACAGGACTGAGAATTCAAACTTACACTCGACAAAAACAGACCACTTGCACAGTTGCCAAGGCACAGGGCTGAGAACGGCACCCACTCACATACACAGACAAACCGGTTGCACAGTCAACAGAGCACAGGGCTGAGAAGAGCACACACACACACACACACACCAGTTACACAGTCACTAAGGCACAGGGCTGAAAAAAGGACAAACCACACACACACATATACACTCACACACATACACACACAAACCACTTGCACAGTCACCAAGGCACAGGGGTGAGACTGGCACACACACACACACACACACACACACACACAGCAATTACACAGTCACTAAGGCACAGGGCTGAAAGCAGGACAAAGCACACACACATATACACTCACACACATACACACACAAACCACTTGCACAGTCACCAAGGCACAGGGCTGAGACTGGCACACACACTCACACACACACACACACACAAACCGGTTTCTCAGTCGCCAGGGCACAGGGCTGAGAACAGCATATACACACACAGACAGATGCACACACAGACACATACACACAGACACATGCACACACAAAGTGCTTGCACAGTCGCCAGGGCACAGGGCTGTGAATGGCACACACAAACACACACACACATACCAATCGGTTTCACAGTTGCCAGGGCACAGGGCTGAGAACAGCACACACAAACACACACACACACATACACACACAGAAACATACACAAACAAACTGCTTGCACAGTCGTCAGGGCACAGATCTGGGAATGGCACACACAAATACACACACACACACACACACACACGAACAAACCATTGCACAGTCGCCAGGGCCCAGGGCTGAGAATGGCACACAAACACACACGTACACTCATAAACCGATTGCAGTGTCGCCAGGCCGAAGGGCTGAGAACAGCACACACACACACACACACACACCTACACAAAAAAACGGCTTGCACAGTCTCCAGGGCACAGGAATGAGAACGGCGCACACACACACACACATACACACACACATGAACAAACTAGTTGCATTGTTGCCAGGGCACAGGGCTAAAAACGGCACACACACACACACACACACACACACACACTCACACACATAAACACAAACCGGTTTCACAGTCGACAGGAAACAGGGCTCAGAACAGCACACACATACACACACACACAAAACTGTTGCACAGTTTCCAGGGCACAGGATTGAGAACAGCACACACACAGATTCACACACACACATACACAAATACATAAACTGGTTGTGCACTCTCCAAGTCACAGGGCTCAGATCATTCTAACACACACACACAAACCAATTGCACGGTCACCAGGGTTCATGGCTGAGAACAGAACACATACACACACAGAGACATAAACCGGTTTCACAGTCGCCAGAGGACAAGCCTGAGAACAGCACAGACACACACACGCACACACACAAATTAGTTGCACAGTCGCCAGGGCACAGGACTGAGAACAGCACACAAACACGCAGGGACACACAAACGGGTTGCACAGTTGCCAGGACACAGGTCTGAGAATGAAACACACACACACACACATACACACACATAAACACTAACCGGTTTCACAGTCGACAGGAAACAGGGCTCAGAATGGCACACATACACACACACACACACGCACGCACAAAACTGTTGCACTGTTTCCAGGGTACAGGATTGAGAACAGCACACACAGAGATTCACACACACACATACACAAACACATAAACGGGTTGCGCACTAGCCAAGGCACAGGGCTAAGAACACCTCTAACATACACACACACACACACACACACACATACCAGTTAAACAGTCTCCAGGGCACAGGGCTGAGAATTCAAACTTACACTCGACAAAAACAGACCACTTGCACAGTTGCCAAGGCACAGGGCTGAGAACGGCACCCACTCACATACACAGACAAACCGGTTGCACAGTCAACAGAGCACAGGGCTGAGAAGAGCACACACACACACACACACACCAGTTACACAGTCACTAAGGCACAGGGCTGAAAACAGGACAAACCACACACACACATATACACTCACACACATACACACACAAACCACTTGCACAGTCACCAAGGCACAGGGGTGAGACTGGCACACACACACACACACACACACACACACACACACACACACAGCAATTACACAGTCACTAAGGCACAGGGCTGAAAGCAGGACAAAGCACACACACATATACACTCACACACATACACACACAAACCACTTGCACAGTCACCAAGGCACAGGGCTGAGACTGGCACACACACACTCACACACACACACACTCAAACCGGTTTCTCAGTCGCCAGGGCACAGGGCTGAGAACAGCATATACACACACAGACAGATGCACACACAGACACATACACACAGACACATGCACACACAAAGTGCTTGCACAGTCGCCAGGGCACAGGGCTGTGAATGGCACACACAAACACACACACACATACCAATCGGTTTCACAGTTGCCAGGGCACAGGGCTGAGAACAGCACACACAAACACACACACACACATACACACACAGAAACATACACAAACAAACTGCTTGCACAGTCGTCAGGGCACAGATCTGGGAATGGCACACACAAATACACACACACACACACACACACACGAACAAACCATTGCACAGTCGCCAGGGCCCAGGGCTGAGAATGGCACACAAACACACACGTACACTCATAAACCGATTGCAGTGTCGCCAGGCCGAAGGGCTGAGAACAGCACACACACACACAAACACACACCTACACAAAAAAACGGCTTGCACAGTCTCCAGGGCACAGGAATGAGAACGGCACACACACACACACACACATACACACACACATGAACAAACTAGTTGCATTGTTGCCAGGGCACAGGGCTAAAAACGGCACACACACACACACACACACACACACACACACACTCACACACATAAACACAAACCGGTTTCACAGTCGACAGGAAACAGGGCTCAGAACAGCACACACATACACACACACACACACACAAAACTGTTGCACTGTTTCCAGGGCACAGGATTGAGAACAGCACACACACAGATTCACACACACACATACACAAATACATAAACTGGTTGTGCACTCTCCAAGTCACAGGGTTCAGATCAGCTCTAACACACACACACAAACCGATTGCACGGTCACCAGGGTTCAGGGCTGAGAACAGAACACATACACACACAGAGACATAAACCGGTTTCACAGTCGCCAGAGGACAAGCCTGAGAACAACACAGACACACACACGCACACACACAAATTAGTTGCACAGTCGCCAGGGCACAGGACTGAGAACAGCACACAAACACACACAGGGACACAAACGGGTTGCACAGTTGCCAGGACACAGGTCTGAGAATGAAACACACACACACACATACAAACACATAAACACTAACCGGTTTCACAGTCGACAGGAAACAGGGCTCAGAATGGCACACATACACACACACACACACACGCACAAAACTGTTGCACTGTTTCCAGGGCACAGGATTCAGAACAGCACACACAGAGATTCACACACACACATACACAAACACATAAACCGGTTGCGCTCTAGCCAAGGCACAGGGCTAAGAACAGCTCTAACACACACACACACACACACACACACACACACACACACACACATACCGGTTGAACAGTCTCCAGGGCACAGGGCTGAGAATTCAAACTTACACTCGACAAAAACAAACCTCTTGCACAGTTGCCAGTGCACAGGCATGAGAACAGCACCCACTCACATACACAGACAAACCGCTTGCACAGTCAACAGGGCACAGGGCTGAGAAGAGCACACACACACACACACACACACCAGTTACACAGTCACTAAGGCACAGGGCTGAAAACAGGACAAACCACACACACACATATACACTCACACACACACACACAAACCACTTGCACAGTCACCAAGGCACAGGGCTGAGACTGGCACACACACACACACACACACAAAGCGGTTTCTCAGTCGCCAGGGCACAGGACTGAGAAAAGCATATACACACACAGACAGATGCACACACAGACACATACACACACAGACACATACACACAAACTGCTTGCACAGTCGCCAGGGCACAAGGCTGTGAATGGCACACACAAACACACACACACATACAAACCGGTATCACAGTTGCCAGGGCACAGGGCTGAGAACAGCACATACACACACACACACACACACGCATACACACACAGAAACATACACAAACAAACTGCTAGCACAGTCGTCAGGGCACAGGGCTGTGAATGGCACACACAAATACACACACACACACACACACGAACAAACCATTACACAGTCGCCAAGGCACAGGGCTGAGATAGGCACACACACACACAAACACACACACACACATACACATAAACCTGTTGCACAGTAGCTAAGGCACAGGGCAAAGAACAGCTCAAACATACACACACACACACACCACAAACCAGATTATTTGTAGACAGTGCACAGGACTGAGAACAGCACACACACACACACACACACCCCAACCGGTTGCACAGTCTCTAGGAAACAGGGCTGAAAAGAGCACACACTTACACACACTCACACACACAAACGGTTACACAGTCGACAGGACACAGAGATGAGAATCGCGTGCACACACACACAAACACACAAACCAGTTGCACAGTCGGAAGGGCACATGGCTGAAATCAGTACACACACAGAGGCACACACACCGGTTCCCCAGTTTTCAGGGCACAAGGCTCAGGATGGCACACACACCTACACACACATATACACAAACTGGTTGAACAATCGCCAGGGCAATGGGTTGAGAACAGCACACACACACACACACACACACAGGCATACAGATACTGGTTGCACAATCGCCAGGGCACAGGGCTGAGAACAGCAACACACACACACACACACACATGAACACAAACCAGTATCAGAGTCGCCAGGGCACAGGGCTGATAACAGCACACACACACACCCACACACACTCAAGCCGGTTTCACAGTTGCCAGGCCACAGGGCTGAGATCAGCACTCCCACCCCCACACACACACACACAAACCTGTTCATATTCCCAGCGTACAGGGATGAGAACAGCGCATACACACACATAAACACACACACAAAAACCAGTTGTACAGTCACCAGGGCACAGGGCTGAGCATGGCACACACACAGACCGACACACACACAAAGAAACCAGTTTCAGAGTTGCCAGGGCAGAGGGCTGGGAACAGCATACTCACACACACATACACACACACACACACACACACAAACTGCTTGCACAGTCGCCAGGACACAGAGATGAGAATCACACACACACACACGCACAAACACACAAACCTGTTGCACAGTTGACAGGGCACAGGGCTGAGAACGGCACACACACACCAGTTACACTGTCACTAAAGCACAGGGCTAAAAACAGCACAAACACAAACACACACATATACACTCACATACATACACACAAAAACCGCTTGCACAGTCTCCAGGGCACATGGCTGAGAATGGCACACACACACACACACACACACACACACACACAAACACACACACCAGTTTCACAGTCGCCCGGGCACAGGGCTGAGAAGAACACATACATACACACATACACACACAAACTGCTTGCACAGTCGTCAGGGCTCAGGGCTGTGAAAGGCACACACAAACACTGACACACACACGAACAAACCATTGCACAATCACCAGGGCACAGGGCTGAGAATTCAAACTTACACACACACACACAAACCAGTTTCACAGTCGCCAGGGCAATGGGCTGAGAACAGCACACACACACACACATACACAGAAAAACTGCTTGCACAGTCGCTATGGCACAGGGATGAGAACAGCACACATACACACACACAAACACAAACTGGTTGTGCAGTCATCAGTACACATGGCTGAGAACGGCACACACACACACACACTAACACACATACACCTAAATCTGTTGCACATTCGCCAGGGCACAGGACCGTGAACAGCAGACACAGAAACACACACACACACAAACAGGTTGCACAGTAGCTAGGGCACAGGGTTGAGAACAGAACACACACACACACAAACCAGTTTCACAGTCATCAGAGAACAGGGCAGAGAACAGCACACACACACACAAACACAGAAAGACACACATACAAAAAAACGGGTTGCACAGTCGCCAGCGCACAGGGCTGAGAACAGCACGCACACACACACACACACACACACACACACACAAAACCAGTTGCACAATTGCCAGGGCTCGGGCCTGAGAATAGCACACACACACACATATATGCACACAAACACACAAAAAATGGTTGCACAGTCTCAGGACACAGGGCTGAGAATTCACACACACACCCAAACAAACCTGTTGCACAGTTGCCAGGGCACAAGGCTGAGTATGGCACACACGCACACACACACACAAACCGGTTGAACCGTTACCAGAGCACAGGGCTGAGAACAGCACACACATACACACACACCGGTTGCACAGTCACCAGGCACAGGGCTAAGAACGGCACACAGTCACACACACAAACACACACACAAACCGGTTGCACTGTCACCAGGGCACAGAGCTGAGAACAGCACATACCCAAACACAAACATACACACACAAACTGCTTGCACAGTTGCCAGGGCAAAGGGCTGAGAATGGCACACACACACACACACACACACACACACACACACACGAACAAACCATTGCACCGTCGCCAGGGCCCAGGGCTGAGAATGGCACACAAACACACACATACACTCATAAACCGGTTGCAGTGTCGCCAGGCCAAAGGGCTGGGAACAGCACACACACACACACACACACACACACACACATCAACAAACTAGTTGCATTGTTGCCAGGGTACAGGGCTGAAAATGGCACACACTCACACACACACACATACACACACAAAACGGTTTCACAGTCACCAGAGCACAATTTTGAGAACAGCACACAGACACACACACACACACAAACAAACCGGTGCACAGTCGCCAGGGCACAGGGCTTAAAACAGCACATGCACACACACACACACACACATACACACCAACAGATTGCACAGTCGCCAAGGACAGGGCTGAGAACCACAGACACACACACACAGATACACACACACACACACATAAACACAAACCGGTTTCACAGTCGACAGGAAACAGGACTCAGAACAGCACACACATACACACACACACAAAACTGTTGCACTGTTTCCAGGGGACAGGGCAGAGAACAGCACACACACACACACACACACACATAAACCGGTTGCAGAATCGCCAGGGTACAGGGCTGAGAACTGAACACACACACAGACACAAAACGATTTACAGTCGCCAGAGCACAAGCCTGAGAACAACATAGACACACACACGCACACACACAAATTAGTTGCACAGTTGCCAGGACATAGGGCTGAGTATGACACACACACACACACACATGGACACAAACAAACCGATTTCACAGACTCCAGGGCACAGGGCTGAGAACAGCACATACCCAAACACAAACATACACACACAAACTGCTTGCACAGGTGCCAGGGCAAAGGGCTGAGAATGGCGCACACACACACACACACACACACACCACACACACACGAACAAACCAGTGCACAGTCGCCAGGGCGCAGGGCTGAGAATGGCACACAAACACACACATACACTCATAAACCGGTTGCAGTGTCGCCAGGCCAAAGGGCTGAGAACAGCACACACACACACACACACACACACACACACCCCTACACAAAAAAACCGCAAGCACAGTCTCCAGGGCACAGGGATGAGAATGGCACACACACACACACATACACACACATGAAAAAACTAGTTGCATTGTTGCCAGGGCACAGGGCTGAAAACGACACACACACACATACACACATACACACACAAAATGGTTTCACAGTAACCAGAGCACAGTGTTGAAAACAGCACACAGACACACACACACAAACATACAAACCGGTGCGCAGTCGCCAGGGCACAGGGCTTAAAACAGCACATGCACACACACACACACACACACACATACACAGCAACCGGTTGCACAGTCACCAAGGGACAGGGCTGAGAATCACAGACACACACACACACACACACACAAACACATAAATACAAACCGGTTTCACATTCGACAGGACACAGGGCTCAGAACAGCACACACATACACACACACACAAAAATGTTGCCCTGTTTCCAGGGCACAGGATTGAGAACAGCACACACACAGATTCACACAGACACATACACAAATACATAAACTGGTTGTGCACTTTCCAAGTCACATGGCTCAGAATAGTTCTAACACACACACACAAACCGATTGCACGTCACCAGGGTTCATGGCTGAGAACAGAACACACACACACACAGACATAAACCGGTTTCACAGTCGCCAGAGGACAAGCCTGAGAACAACACAGACACACACACGCACACACACAAACCGGTTTCACAGTCTCCAGGGCACAGGGCTGAGAATAGCACATACCCAAACACAAACATACACACACATACTGCTTGCACAGTTTCCATGGCAAAGGGCTGAGAATGGCACACACACACATATATGCACACAAACACACAAAAAATGGTTGCACAGTCTCAGGACACAGGGCTGAGAATTGACACACACACCCAAACAAACCTGTTGCACAGTTGCCAGGGCACAAGGCTGAGTATGGCACACACTCACACACACACACAAACCGGTTGAACCGTTACCAGAGCACAGGGCTGAGAACAGCACACACATACACACACACACACACACACATAAACCAGTTTCACAGTCGCCAGGGCACAGTGCTGAGAACAGCACGTACACACACACACACATACGAACACAAACTGCTTGCATAATACCCAAGGCAAAGGGCTGAGAATGGCACACACAAACACACACACACAAATGAACAAACCATTGCACAGTCGCCAGGGCATAGGGCTGAAAATGGCACACACACACACTCACAAACCGGTTGCACAGTCGGAAGGGCACATGGCTGAAATCAGCACACACACAGACACACACACACCGGTTCCCCAGTTGACAGGACACAAGGCTCAGGATGGCACACACACCTACACACACATATACACAAACTGGTTGAACAATCGCCAGGGCAAAGTGTTGAGAACAGCGCACACACACACACACACACACACACACAGGCGTACAGATACTGGTTGCACAATCGCCAGGGCACAGGGCTGAGAACAGCACACACACACACACGCACACACACACAAACCTGTTGCACAGTTGCCACGGCACAGGGCTGAGAACGGCACACACACACACCAGTTACACTGTCACTAAGGCACAGGGCTAAAAACAGCACAAACACACACACACATATACACTCACATACATACACACACAAACCACTTGCACAGTCGCCCGGGCATATGGCTGAGAATGGCACACACACACACACACACACACACACACACACACACACACCAATTTCACAGTCGCCCGGGCACAGGGCTGAGAAGAACACATACATAGACACATACACACACAAACTGCTTGCACAGTCGTCAGGGCTCAGGGCTGTGAATGGCACACACAAACACTGACACACACACACACGAACAAACCATTGCACAGTCACCAGGGCACAGGGCTGAGAATTCAAACTTACACACACACACACAAACCTGATGCACAGTCGCCAGGGCACAGGACTGCGAACAGCACACACACACACACATACACAGAAATACCGCTTGCACAGTCGCTAGGGCACAGGGCTCAGAACAGCAAACACACGCACACACACACACACGCACGCACACATAAACCGGTTGCAGATTCGCCAGGGTACATGGCTGAGAACTGAACACACACACAGACAAAAACCGGTTTTACAGTCGCCAGAGCACAAGCCTGAGAACAACACAGACACACACACGCACACACACAAATTAGTTGCACAGTTGCCAGGGCACAGGGCTGAGTATGGCACACACACACACCCAACCACACACACGCACACACACAAACCGGTTTCACAGTCTCCAGGGCACAGGGCTGAGAAAGGCACATACCCAAACACAAACATACACACACAAACTGCTTGCACAGTTGCCAGGGCAAAGGGCTGAGAACGGCACACACAAACACAGACAAACTAGTTGCACTGTCGCCAGAGCACAGGGCTGAGAATGGCACACACAAACACACACACACACACAAATGAACAAACCATTGCACAGTCGCTAGGGCACAGGGCTGAAAATGGCACACACACGCACTCACAAACCGGTTGCACTGTCACCAGGCCACGGGTCTGAGAACAGCACACACACACACACACACACACACACACACACAAACCTGTTGCACAGTTGCCAGGGCACAGGGCTGAGAACGGCACACACACAAACCACTTACATTGTCACTAAGGCACAGGGCTAAAAACAGCACAAACACACACACACACACATATACACTCACATACATACACACACAAACCACTTGCACAGTCGCCCGGGCATATCGCTGAGAATGGCACACACACACACACACACACACACACACACACACACACACACACACACACCAATTTCACAGTCGCCCGGGCACAGGGCGGAGAAGAACACATACATAGACACATACACACACAAACTGGTTGCACAGTCGTCAGGGCTCAGGGCTGTGAATGGCACACACAAACACTGACACACACACACACATGAAGAAACCATTGCACAGTCACCAGGGCACAGGGCTGAGAATTCAAACTTACACACACAAACCTGATGCACAGTCGCCAGGGCACAGGGCTGCGAACAGCACACACACACACACATACACAGAAAAAACGCTTGCACAGTCGCTAGGGCCCAGGGCTCAGAACAGCACACACACGCACACACACACACACGCACACACCAGTTACACAGTCACTAAGGCACAGGGCTAAAAACAGCACAAACACACACACACATCTACACTCACATACATACACACACAAACCGCTTGCACTGACGCCAAGGCACATGGCTGAGAATGGCACACACACACACACACACACAGCAGTTTCACAGTCACCAGGGCACAGGGCTGAGAAGAACACATACATACACACATACACACACAAACTGCTTGCACAGTCGTCAGGGCTCAGGGCTGTGAATGGCACACACAAACACTGACACACACAAACACAAACAAACCATTGCACAGTCACCAGGGCACAGGGCTGAGAATTCAAACTTACACACACACACACAAACCTGATGCACAGTCGCCAGGGCACAGGGCTGAGAACAGCACACACACACACACACACACATACACAGAAAAACCGCTTGCACAGTCGCTAGGGCACAGGGCTGAGAACGGCGCACACACACACACACACACACACAAATAAAGACACACAATCTGGTTTCACAGTCGCCAGAGCACAGGGCTGAGAACCGCACACATACACACACACAAACACAAACTGGTTGTGCAGTCATCAGTACACATTGCTGAGAACGGCACACACACACACACTAACACACATACACCTAAATCTGTTGCACATTCGCCAGGGCACAGGACCGTGAACAGCAGACACAGAAACACACACACACACAAACAGGTTGCACAGTAGCTGGGGCACAGGGCTGAGAACAGAACACACACACACACAAACCAATTTCCCAGTCACCAGAGCACGGGGCAGAGAACAGCACACACACACACACACACACATACACACTAAAGGGTTGCAAAGTTGCCAGGGAACAGGTCTGAGAATGGCACACACACACACACACACACACGAACGCACACATACAGGTTGCACAGACTCCAGGACACAGGGCTGATAATTCACACACACACACACACACACAAAGCGGCTGTATTTTCGCCAAGACAAAGGACTCAAAACAGCTCTAACAAACACACACAAACATATACATAAATCGGTGTCACAGTCACCAGAGCACAAGCCTGAGCACAGCACACACACACACACACGCACACACACAAACTAGTTGCACAGTCTCCAGGGAACAGGGCTGATAACAGCACATGCACACACACACACACACATACACACCAACCGGTTGCACAATCGCCAAGGGACAGGCCTGAGACCACAGACACAGACACACACACACACATAAACAAAAACCGGTTTCACAGTCGACAGGAAACAGGGCTCAGAACAAAACACACACACGCACACACACAAATTAATTGCACAGTCGCCAGGGCACAGGACTGAGAACAGCAGACAAACACACACAGGGACACACAAACGCATTGCACAGTTTCCAGGACACAGGTCTGAGAATGAAACACACACACACACACACATACACAAACACATAAACAGGTTGCGCACACACCAAGGCACAGGGCTCAGAACAGCTCGAACACACACACACAGACACACACAAACCTTTGCACAGTCGCCAGGCATAGGACTGAGAACAGCACACACACACACACAAACCTGTTGAACTGTCGCCTGGGCACAGGGCAGTGAACAGAACAAACACACACACAAACACCCAAACCGGTTACACAGTTTCCAGGGCACAGGGCTGAGAATAGCACAAACACACACATTCACATACACAAACTGGTTTCATAGTCGCCAGGGCACGGGGCTGAAAATGGCACACACACACACACAAATACACACAAACCTATTGCACAGTCACCAGGTCACAGGTCTTAGAACAGGACATATACACACAGATACACACACAAACAGGTTGCACAGTCGCCAGGGCAAAGGGATGAGAATAGCACATACACACACACACACACACACACACACACACACACACACACAGAAACATTCACACAAACCGGTTGCACAGTTGCCAGGGGACAGGGTTAAGAACAGCTCTAACACACATACACACACACACATGTAAACTGATTGCACAGTCTCCAGGCTACAGCGCTGAGAACAGAACACACATACACACACACACACACACACACAAACCAGTTTCACAGTCGACAGAGCACAAGCCTGAGGATAACACAGACACACACGCACAAACACAAATGAGTGGCATGATCGCCAGCGCACAGGGCTGAGAACAGCACACACACACACACACACACACAAAACCAGTTGCACAATTGCCAGGGCTCGGGTCTGAGAATAGCACACACACACACATATATGCACACAAACAGACAAAAAATGGTTGCAGAGTCTCCAGGATACAGGGCTGAGAATTCACACACACACCCAAACAAACCTGTTGCACAGTTGCCAGGGCACAGCGCTGAGTATGGCACACACTCACACACACAGACAAACCGGTTGAACCGTTACCAGAGCACAGGGCTAAGAACAGCACACACACACACACACCGGTTGCACAGTCACCAGGCACAGGGCTAATAACGGCACACGGTCACACACACACACACACACAAACCGGTTGCACTGTCACCAGGGCACAGGGCAGAGAACAGCACACACACACAAAAACACAGAAAGACACACATACAAAAAAACGGGTTGCACAGTCGCCAGGGCACACGGCTGAGAACAGCACACACACACACACACATACACACTAAAGGGTTGCAAAGTTGCCAGGGCACAGGTCTGAGAATGGCACACACACACACACACACACACACACACACATGCACACACACTTACAGGTTGCAGAGACTCCAGGACACAGTGCTGATAATTCACACACACACACACACACACACACACACACACACACACACACAAAGCTGCTGTACAGTCGCCAAGGCAAAGAGCTCAAAACAGCTCTAACACACACACACACATATACATAAATCGATTTCACAGTCACCAGAGCACAAGCCTGAGCACAGCACACACACACACGGACACACACAAACTAGTTTCACAGTCGCCAGGGCACAGGGCTGAAAACAGCACACACACATGCAGACAAACTGGTTGCACAGTCACCAGAGCACAGGGCTGAGAACAGCACACACA